>NC_136873.1:17953603-18026103 GCF_951799975.1 Gobius niger | reverse complement strand
TTATTTATTTTTCTTACTTTATTCATCCTAAGCTTATATATTCTTGAATTTTAGTAGCTTTAAACAACTTTTTGAAAGTTTTGACTGTTTGGGACAGTTTTAACTAATCTTCCACAGATTAACACCTCTTACAGAAATACATCGACTCTTTTTATTCTTTTTAGCTTTTGCTTTTTTGAAAATAGCAGTTCCTCGGAGGTTATACTGACTTTTCCTGTGTTCAAAAAGCTCCTGGATGGGAGGAGGGAGAAGATTATGATATGCTTTGTACACTATTACTAATGTATTTAGATCAACAAGATCATTGTCATCAACATCATCAACATCATCGTTAGCACATTTCATAAATTGCAAGATTTCATAGAGACCATATTTGGTTGAACATTGTCAGAGTTGAGGCCTGTCTCACATCCTCGTGAAGACTGTTCCAGCTTTTAGCTGAAACTGAAACGCACCGTGTTGTTATTGACTCTGGGAACCTCCAGGAGCCCCCTCCCTGAGGTTCTCAGGGCCGAGAGATGGTTCATACAGCTATAACATGTCAGAGATGGACTTCGGCCCAAAACTGTGAAAAGACTTGTACACAGGCAGAGCTGTTTTCAAATTCTATTCTCTGAGTGACAGGAAGCCAGTGCAGATACCGGAGCACTGGACTAATATGGTCGTATTTCCTGGTTCCTGCGTTATTGCTTTGATGTGGCTGTTTAAGTTCAGGTCTGAGTCCATAATTACTCGTAGATTTCGAGCCTGATTTTTGAGAGAGAGACTCAAGGTGACTGATAGCACTTTGTCTTTGTGTCTGTGGGCCAAAAACAATGATCTCAGTTTTGTCTGAGTTTAGTTGGAGAAAGTGACAGAGAGTATCTACAGGCCCATGTTCACCAGCCGTCAGTGACACGTAGATTTGAGTGTCATCTGCATACACTGCGTTCCAAATTATTATGCAAATGACATTTTTCTAAGATTTTCTAAATTGTCAACTCAAATGAGAGTCAGCATAATTTTTAAGTCTTTAACTGGTAGAGGATCATTTAAATGTGGTGGAAAAAATTTCCTAGTGACAACAGTATTTTTTTCAAAAATAAATATAGTAAAAACCTCAAAATCCACTGTTCCAAGTTATTATGCAACTCATCGTTTCAATACATTTTAAAGCTTGTAATTAACTGAAAATGGTCATTTGTTGTATTTGTAGCATTAGGAGGTCATATTTACTGAAATCAAAAGCTATTTCAATCAAAAAAATATTAACAGGTCAAGTTATATTTTAACATAGGAGCACTTGTGTGATAGCAGCTTCAAAATTCTTAAATCCATTAAAATTGTAAGTTTTTGGACAGTTTCTGCTTGGATTTGTTTGCAGGATGTTAGAATAGCCTCCCAGAGCTGCTGTTCTGATGAAAACTGCCTCCCACCCTCATAGAAGTTTTTTTTGTTGAGGCTCCAAAGGTTCTCAATAGGGTTGAAGTCAGGGGAGGAGGGGGTCCACATCATGAGTTTCTCTCCTTTTATGCCCATAGCAGCCAGTGATGCAGAGGTATTCTTTGCAGTAGGACATGGTGCGTTGTCATGCATGAAGAGGATTTTGTTCAGGAAAGCACAGCTCTTCTTTTTGTTGCATAGAAGACAGTGGTCAGTCAGAAACTCCACATATTTTTCAAAGGTCATTTTCACACCTTCAGGGATCCTTAAAGGGCCTAAAGGGGCCGACCAGCTCTCTCACCATGATTCTGGCCCAAAACATGACTCCGCTACCTCTTTACTGACGTCACAGCCTTGTTGGGACATTGTGGTCATTCACCAACTATCCACTACTCCATTGATTTGACCATCCAGGGCTACACGGTGCTCATCAGTGAACAAGACTGTTTGAAAATGAGTCCTCATGTATTTCTGAGCCACTGCAGCCGTTTCTGTTCATCAGCTTCAATGAACAGTTTAGGGGAGGCCGGATAGAAGGTTTATGCACAACTGCAGCCTCTGGAGGGTCCTACACCTTGATGTTCGGGAGACTCCAGAGGCACCAGCAGCTTCAAATACCTGTATGCTGCTTTGTAGCATCTGTTCCCATAATCTGATGTGTTTGTCTGGCAGAAACCGTCCATATTGTGCCTTTATCGGCACAAAACGGAGTGTGCTCTGAATCATCCACAAATCTCTTATCTGTATGATGATTAAGCTTAATCTTTCATGAAATATCGAAGGTTTTCATACCTAGACCAAGGCATTCAACTATTTCACGCTTTTCATCAGCAGAAAGTCCCTTTTTCTTTACCATATTGCTTGAAAATGATGATCTGCATAATAATGTGGAACACCCTTTTTCAGTAGTTTTTCCCTTAACTGGGCTTAACCTGACAACTAATAATCCCAGGTCTCTGAGATTTATGTCAGTGATTCATAGAGCCCCAAGACACGATACCATCCATGAGTTTCATTATTATTGCTTTTTTTTTTTACCTTTTTGACACAAAAATCCAATTTGCATAATAATTTGGAACGCAGTGTAGTTGTGGTACGACGCATTGTTGCTGTTCATTAGCTGACCCAATGGAAGCATGTAGAAGTTGAATAAGAGGGGTCCCAAGATTGACCCCTGGGGGACTCCGCAGGTCATGGCAATTTTGTCTGTGACATAGTTGCCCATTTCGACAAACACTGCAAAAAGACATTCCCTAGATCAGTATAAACATCTCGATTTGAGCAAAATAATCCAAATTTTAGTTGTTTTGACTGGTTAAGAAGTTCTTGGGCATTTGTCCTAGATTATTTCACTTGTTCTGAGATGTTTCTGACTCGTTTCAATACATTTCGTCCTTATTTCAGGTCATTTTCTTTGCCAATGGGGTAAGAAAATTGGTCTTATCTCATTGGCAATTTTACTTTCTTATTTCAAGCGAGATTTACCCTAGAACTGGTCTGAAATGTCCTCAAACAAGCAAAGTAAACTTGGTCCGATCAGGAAAAGTGTCTAAATGAGTGAAAACCGCTCAAAACAAGATACATTTCCTCAATTCAAGTCATTTAAGCCAATGCTTGATATTTACTTTTTGTAGTGAAGTACGTCCTGTCCTCGAGATAGGACTTGAACCGGTTTCGAGTTTCGAGAATCCCTCTGACTTACAGTAACTGACCGTACGAGTTTAGCGACAGAATCGGGCCTCTCCGATCATCATGCAACACAATCGTTAAAAATCGGCCTTCTAAGGAACACTCTATAAATATCTGTAACGCCTTTGCTTCTTGTCTTTATCATTTTTTTGCAAATTGCTGTAAAAATACATGCATCGCAGACCTTTTATTTTTTTTATTGCAAATGTTATTGCACTTGCTAAGGTGGCCGAGGGTCAGGTCGGTGAAAATATGATTGTGTAGTGAGCACATAAAATGCTCACTTTTATTTTTATTATGCCTGGTTAAATAAACACCGTAAGACTGACAATAATCTCAGCTTTCCCCATCTTTCCCAGTCATGTGCACTTAAAGGCAGGGGCTGAGGTGAGAGCTAGGCTTCAGGAAATGGGTGTGTGTAACGTCCCCAAAAGACACAGGAACTTGTTATATGCGTGTGTGAGAGAGTGTGTGTGTGTGAGAGAGGGAGAGCGCAGAGAGTGGGCCCGGCAGCTGTCAGGGCAGGAGCAGCAGGCACTAATGAAGCAGATGAATAGTGCAAAAACTCCCAAATACAAACAGGACAGTTGACATTTTTCATCTGTCAAAAGCAGAGGATGCATGAAAATACGACGGGGGTCTTGTTTAACCCTTTGCCTCCCGATGTCTGCAGCTGCCAGCCTCTCCCCCCCTCCATCCCCCCTGTCTGTCGAGGTGCCTTTTTTTCTCAGATTGACTTCCTGGCCTTTTCTTACAACGGAACAGCGAGGTTTGTTTGTAATGTAAAATGAGCTGCACTTTTCTCACCAAAGCCAAGTAAAGGACTGCTAAGCTAATCGCAAGGGCTGGAATTACTTTCATTTAGGAATCCAAAAAGATCTCTACAAACATGTTTTCAAAATGCATGTGATTTTTGTTTCGTAATTTTGCCTCCTCTCAGTTCGTGAAACTCCTGGACATGTGCACGTGAAAAGCGTAAACATCCAAATCACATTCGTAGGTCAGAAAAATGGCATTAGATTTGTCTCCTAAAACATTCAACTAGGGCTGCTCGATTATTGAAAAAATAATAATCACGATTATTTTTGTCATAATTGAAATTACGATTATTCAAACGATTATTTGTTGCCTTTAAAAAAAAGTCATTATTGTATATATTTATTTATTCTTTAAAAAAAAACCAATGCTGAATATTTCCTGTTTTCTGAACAGTCATAAAAGTACAAATGATTTCAAAGTATGCCTCGATTAACCTCTTAACTCCCACCTGAACATGTTTTCTCCAAATTCTCCAAATCTAAAAGCTTCTTCAAAACAAAGGCAAAAACGAGAAGAAAATGAGGATGTAAACACAACAAAAAAAAGCTAAAAAGTGACCAAAAAAAGTGACAAAAATGACAAAAACTCCACAAAAAAGTGATAATAATCCAGCAAAAAAAAGACAAAAATCCAGCAGAAAAAAAAGACAAAAATCCAGCAGAAAAAAGACAAAAATCCAGCAAAAAAGTGACAGAAGAGCAACAAAAAAGTAATAAAAAAGTGACAAAAACACATAAGGGAAATAAAAAGTGACGACAATGGCATAGAGGAGAGAATGGATTTGTTTTTTGCGGGTGATAAGAGATTAAGGAGACGTCTCTTGTTTCACACCTGCCCCCTGCTGGCCAGCCCTCACACCTGCGCAAGTAAACTGAGCAGCGCGGCCTGATGACATCATCACACAGCGCTGTTTGTTTTTATGTCAGGCAAAAGCGCGAGCCATGGCACGTGAAAAGCGAAGGGAAAATAATCCCAGGGCCATGAAATAATGCATGTCTGCTTTGCCAGAAAAAACTGAAAGAAAAAAAAAAAATCGATTAGGCTAATTTTGTAATCGTTTAGTGTAATAATCGAAATCGTAATCGAATTTTGATTACTTGCACAGCCCTACATTCAACGGTACTTTTTAGCATTCTTGACGTTCCAAAACAACTTCAGTACGAGGCATATTAAGCGCGTTTTTAAAATGTGCATCCCAAATGTAACACCCTTCAGCTAACCGCCCTTTAGCTAACCTTAGGCGACTCGGGGCTCCGCGTCTCTGAGGCAAAAATGACTTGCTATTCAGCCTGTCACTCTGGTAGATGGAGGGTTTACTGGATGATAGATAAGTCTGTAAGTCTGGAGTTACAAAAGTGTGCAAAAACGTGTACAGTATAATACACAGTGAATAATAGTCAATCAACAGACAAACTGATGAAAAGCAACAAAAAACTTTATTACCTTTATTAAAAACCCAAGGGACAGTGCCATATTAGGCCACACTGCAAAAAGTAATTTACTAGATTAGTTTGGATGTCTCAATTTGAGCATAATAATCCAAATTTTAGTTGTTTTGACTAGTTAAGATTTAGTTGGGCATTTCACCTAGATTATTTCACTTGTTCTGAGAGGTTTCTGACTCGTTTCAATACATTTTGCCTTTATTTCAAGCAAGTTTCTCTGCCAGTGTGGTAAGAAAAATGGTCTCGTCCCATTGGCAGTTTTCCTTTCTTATTTCAAGGTCTGAAATGTCCTCAAACTAGCAAAATAATCTTGGTCAGATCAGGAAAAAAGTCTAAATGAGTGAAAACCCCGCAAAAGTAGAGCAGAGCTACATCCTCCATACACAGTTAGCCATTAGCATTTAGTCTCAAACATTGCAAATTATGAACAATTCAGATGTTTGGTGACCTATTGGAAATTGTTCTTTTAGTTAGACAGAAGGTCGGTTTATCTGCTTTACCTGGTGTCACCAATCCAGATGTTTAGATGATGTGAAAGCCTGCTTAGAAGTCATTCATTAATGAAAGTGGCTTCTGATCCAAGTGTCAAAACCTATTCAGTTTCTGCTTGTTGTGGGTCGGATACACGTCCAGTGACCACTACATATCATCTAATAATATGTTCATGATGGAGAAGCCTCGCCATGCTGTACCAGAGGGCCTGGCTTCACCATTCCAGATCATATGGGGAGAGAAGGCTCATTAAACAGGTGTGAAGCCGTTTTTTTTTGTCATACGTGCGCAAAAGAGCAGGCTCAGATAACGTCATTTATTGTGGAAGATTGTTTGTGTCGTCAATATGTGAAATTTAAATGTCTGAGAAATGTGTGCTTTGAATCTTTTTAAAGTTAAAATAACATGTTTGATTTTTCAAGGGTTTTAAATTGAAAATGAAAAAAAGTCACCTTTTAAAAATTCACTGTATCACATCCAATTCAACAGTGTAAGTTCAGAGTGTAAAATTTGCAATAAAGAATTCTAATACAAAAAATTCACCCTTACAATATTCAGTGTAAAAAAAAAAAAATGAGAGTGTGAAATTTGCAGTGGAAAAATTCAAATGGAGAAATTAACTATTCAATATTTAAAGAATTCAAGCCCTTAAATTCAAAAGTAGAAATGTGTGAACATCCTGGACAAGGCATGAGCAATTGATCCTGGATGACTGAGAGCTGAGACGCAGGATGTTTCCCATTGGTTTGTGTCTTTAGTGGGCGGGACTTACAGATGAGGGAACAGGAGTTGACGAGTCAAATCTAGCAGTTTTTGTTTGCTGATTTGGCCTTGGTGTCCAGGATGAGAATGTGAATTTCTGCTGTGAATTTCACTCTCTGAGTTTCTACTGTTGAATTTAAGGGCTTGATTTATTTAAACATTGAATATCTTAAGGGTGAATTTTTTCCATTTGAATTTTTTTCTACAGCAAATTTTTCACTCTGAATTTAGACTGTTGAATTTTATATATTTAAAAACAAAATTTCAAATTCAACAGTCTAAATTGAAATATTGTTTTTAAATATTTCAAATTCAACACTCTAGATTGAAGTTGAAATTGAAATATTTAAGCAATACAGTCAAATATTTTCAATGTGAACTTTTCATTTTGAATTTGAAACACTTTGAATTATGTCATGAATATTCAGTGTCTGAAATTTGAGGACAAAAAATATCCAAACATGTCATTTCAGCGTCAAATTCACAGACATTTAATAGATACAGACGGCATCTCGTCATAGAAGGGGGCGTGGCTTCGCCGAGGGGAAAATAGAATCTTTAGATAAACACACTTTTTGACTCTTTTTAGCCATTTTCTGGTGGAATATCAACTTATTTATCACACATAAATAAAGTCAAGTGTAATTCGGGCCCATTTGGATATTTTCTCACAGCAGATTGTTCAGTAGAAGTGAAAAAACGGCAGTTGTAGCTAGCGCTAGCTAACCGTTAGCATTAACATGTAGCATCATGTTAGCATTCTCCGTTATTCATGTATTTATGGGCTGTTGAACCACTTTGCTCCTCCCCATGTCTTTGTATCATTATTTAGTAGAAACTATGGCTGTTTCCCAATTGCCAGGATCCTCGGCGTCTCGACCACTTCGGACGTCATTCGCGTCATCACGGCGCCGCCAAGTGGTGTTCCATTTCACCTGGACCACTCGCCCCCTCGCAGCTCGACTCCTCCGTTTGGCTCATTTACGAAGGATACAGCTGTGGATCCTCCGCTGCCTCGGAGAGCTGAAATTACCCATGATGCACTGCAGCATAGTTTCTTTTTTCTTTTCTCGCAAAACGTTATTAGTTTGAACTCACTTTAAAAAAGTTTTGTTCCACATAAACAGTTTCCTGGCCTCTGTTATTCATAAAACAGTTGTTTTAATGAGCATAGATTGACACGTGACCTGACGCAGCCGCTCGCTCCGGAGGCCGTTCCATTTGAGCTCAAAGGCGGCGGGGAGAGGACACTCCGCTCCGTTTTGGAGGAGCCGCCACCGAGGACGTCAACGAAGTGGCCAAACGGAGGACGGATCCTCGCAATTGAGAAACAGCCACTATTCACAATTCAGCATTCGTTAGAGTAGTTTTTGAATAATTAGAGAAAATACACATAATTCAAAATTGTTTTCCCCCTTATAGATACAGGCGGCATCTCTGGAATTGCCCATATATGGTCATGTTTGAAAACAGTTAAGGGGGAAAACAATTTAGAAAAATGTAATCACAAATTCTGAATTCTGAATATAGTTTTCTATGAAATAAAGATACAAAGACATGGAGAGGAGCAAAGTGGTTCAACAGCCCATAAATACATAAATAACGGAGAATGCTAACATGATGCTACATGTTAGCATCGGGCTAATGCTAACGGTTAGCTAGCGCTAGCTACAACTGCCATTTTTTCACTTCTACTGAACAATCTGCTGCGAGAAATTATCCATATGGGCCTGATTTACACTTGACTTTACTTATGTGTGATAAATAAGTTCATATTCCACCAGAAAAAGGCTAAAAAGAGTGAAATATTGTGTTTTCCAAAAGATTCTATTTTCCCCCTCGGCGAGGCCACGCCCCCTTCTATGACGAGATGCCGTCTGTATCTATCTGTTTTCCAAAATGACCATATATGGGTGACTCCAGAGATGCCGTCTGTATCTATATTGACATTCTGATGACACAAACTTGCCACACAGCAGTCCTGTGGCATGACGGGACTCTAAGATGGCAGCCTGTGTCGCTGAGGGAGTAACGCCGCACTGACCCGTCCAACACATGAATGTGAAACCTTCAGCCCGGGTCCCAACAAGTCTGCTGACGGCCCTGTTTGCATGTGTAACATTTACACCTGATGCCTTCCCCACCGCAAAGGAAACATATCAAAATAATAAAACCTACCCCAAAGTGCAGTGTGTGGCGGACTCGCTGTCATCCGTCCTCCGGCTCCAGCCCTGACAGACAGAGCCTGTCAAAAGTGTCCGTACCCCGACACGAGCGCGGTGTCTGAGGGCTGCCGATGTCTGACACGTCTTTGAGAGGAGGCGGCGGACGAGCCACCTACAAACCCGCGCCGTGTCTGCGGGTTTCAGCCATTTTCAGAGCTGTGGAAACAAAGTGTCCGGGCTGCAGGAGTCCCAGCGCCTCACTCGGGCTCTGTAACGATGCAGAGTCCTCCCTCCTGGACGCTGCGTCGCTGTTACGTAGTTTAACATATCTCGTTCTGGACCTGAAAGCCTGGAGTGGTTGCTACATTTACTACCACGTAAGCCACTCTCTGTCTTGAAAGAGATAAATAGAGAAATAGAAAAAAAAAACGATTTTGTGGACGTTTTACAAGATGTCTGAGAGTGTGGATGACCAAACCTGCTCTTGACCGCCTCTTTGTTATTTTCTTCAATGACTTCAAATAACCCTAACCCTTTGAATCGACCAAAACTCTCGACTTAAACTAAACCAAAATATGTCAAATTAACGCTGCAGTGAAGAACTTTGAACGCCACAAAGGCTCTCACAGCTACTTTTGACAGATAGCTGTGTCAAAATGTCGGTGTTAATGATTTTAACGATAATTTGTATCAAAATTATGGTGAAAATCCCAAAGTTCTAAGCTTAGAGATCCCATAATCGAAAATTATATGAAAATAAAAACATTGTTATAGGTAATATTTCCCTTCCTGGAACCATCACCTTTACGTGGTGGAGGGGTTTGAGCCCGAATGATCCTGGGGGCTCTGCTGTCGGGGGCTTCGTGCCCCTGGTAGGGTCTCCCAGGGCAAACAAGTCCTATAGGTGACGGGTCAAAGAGCGGTTCAGAAGCCCCTTATGAGAGACCAACAGGCCCGGTTAGAACCATGAGGCCGTCCTTCTGATGGATGGATGGATGGATGGATGGATGGATGGATGGATGGATGGATGGACTTCAAATTGGCGGCACAGTGGCTGAGTGGATATTGCTCTCACCTCACTGCAAGAGGGTCCAGAGTTCGATCGCCAGGCAGTGCAGGCCTTTCTGCGTGGAGCTTTTGCATGTTTCTCGGGTTTCCTCCGAGTGCTCTGGTTGGAATAAAGTGTTCGTTTGCAGATTGATGAAATTGCTGTGTTGGTTTATTTGAAGAAAAATCAACCAATCTGGTGTGTTTTTTCTATATCATTCAGGTAATTTTGTGCTTTCATTGCAGGGGTCCTTTTACCCTAAGATGAACACCCTTTTTAAAAGACTTATAGCTATTTGCAGTCCGCATTCATACCATTTAGCATCGGAAATGACATAGGGATCTGGAATTTGCTTTCTCAAATGAAGACGTCTCCAAGGCTGGATTTCTTCACCAAGGCCATTATTTATATTGAAATCTAATATATGAATGTGCCTTTGTTCTGCTGTAAAAGGGAAGTAGTGTTTTGGAGTCATATATGTGAGAGACATAGATACAGACGGCATCTCTGGAATCGCCCATATATGGTCATTTTTGAAAACAGTTAAAGAACAACTAAACACCAGTGCCCAGCCTTACTCCGCCCACAAGAAAATTTGAAAATTCCATCTAAAAAGGGCGTTGCTCAGCAGACCAGGGGGCAAGCAGGGGGGCATAGAGTTGGGCGTGGTCTGGGCTGTGATTGACACATTGGCGCCGTGACTGACCGCTAGCTAATGATGGAGAGTGACCGTGACAGCAGCTTCGCGACCGAGAGGTCTTTTGAGGTGGAGGATTTTTCTCCCCCTTCATCACCGGAGGTGGAGGTGGAGGATGTTGATGTGGAGGAGGCCGGCGGCCCTGAGCCGTACATGTTTGAGCCGATGGCTCGCTCGTTGCCCGAGGCCACCGGTGCGGCCGGTACTGACGAGCCCGCCGAAAACAACGGGGGAAAACAATTTCCAAACATTATTTGAAAATCATTCAAAAACTACTTTAACAAATGCTGAATTATGAACATAGTTTCTACTAAATAAAGATACAAAGACATGGGGGGGAGCAAAGTGGATCAACAGCCCATAAATACATGAATTACGGAGAATGCTAACTTGAAGCTACATGTTAGCATCGGGCTAATGCTAACGGTTAGCTAGCGCTTGCTACAACTGCCGTTTTTTTTCACTTCTACTGAACAATCTGCTGTGAGAAAATATCCATATGGGCCCGATTTACACTTGACTTTATTTATGTGATAAATAAGTTGATATTCCACCAGAAAATGTTGTGTTTCTCTAAAGATTCTATTTTCCCCCTCGGCGAAGCCACGCCCCCTTCTATGACGAGATGCCGTCTGTAGCTATCATCCTAAAGGCCGTCCTCTGACCTGGTTGTTGGGCTCAGGTTCTCAACAGCTTCAAGACACAGTCAACCAAATCACCCCAAATCCAAATATTGTTACAATTGACTTGAACTATGTGTAATATCCAAACCCTGAGGTTCCACCCAGTTCTGTTTGATTCAAGGACCAGTCCCAACCCACCATTTGAGAACCACTGACTATACGATGTGTACCACTGATTCCCTCGTACTATACTCCATCTTCAAACGCTATGTAACGCAGTATTCCATCCAAAAATCTTCCCTCGCTCATTAATCTAGGTTGGTGTAATTAGTCACGCATGGGCCCGCTGAAGCCTCAGACGGTTCCAGTGGCATGGCACCAGCGATGTCCTGATTGTGGTCCCCCTCTCTCTGTTTAACACGAGCAGACACCGGGCTGCGGTTTCTTGCGTTTTGTTTCCAGAGCGTAGAATTTCTTTCTTGCTCCAGCGAACTGAAAAATGCACGCCTCTTGTTTGGGCTTCTCCCTCCTCGACTCGCGCTTTCCTCCTCTCCCGGCTGTTCGTTTTCTCCGGCGCAAACAAACCGAAAAAGCAATCCATACTGCAGCCATTTGTGTTTCTCATTTGGAAAAGTGAAATTTCGGAAGAATTCTTTTGGTGGTTGTAGGAACGTGTACTGTGTGAATGATCAGTTTCTGAAATCATCTTGGTTTTGGTGCATGAAATAATGCACTGTTTTAGAGTCACTTATTCATTTTCTGTGATGAAATGTAATTGGTGCCAGTGAGTCACCTCCAGTATTAGGTTAATTTATGTTTGCCATGTACTGGTACTCTGTGTGTCCCTCAGGGATAAGGTTGGGGACCGTTAAATTTCTTTTGATACCAGTACTTTAACAATACTAGGTTTTCGATACCAATACCTGAGCCAGGGGCGGACTGGCCATATGTCCATTCTGGAAGAGCACAGAAGGGCCACTGGCTCGAGGGCCACCAGTCCCGCCTCAACAGAGCTTTACCCAAATCCAAAAGCGAAAATGAAAAGCATCAAAATAGCGAGAAAAAGAGGATGAAAACATGAGAAAAACACGGACAAAAAAACACAACAAAAAATGATAGAAAAAATGATTAAAAATTCAACAAAAATGCAACAAAAAAGTGACAAAAATTCAACAAAAATGTGACAAAAACTCAACAAAAATGTGACAAAAAAAAAAAAAAAAGTGACAAAAAGAGGTTGAAATATTTATTTGTGGAAGTGTCACAATTACGCTAATTTGGGCCAGACTGGTCAGAGTCCAGGGCTGACCTGAGCGATACTTTTTCCAACACCTTTATTAGAATATGTGCTTCATCTCCAATGGAAAGAAATGTGTGGGAAAAATAGGAATAATTTAGGGGAAAATGGAAAAAATGTTGGATAAAAACAATGGAGCAAAAGTAGGGGTGAATAATTTGGATTAAATTGTAATTGGTAATGGGAAAAAACATATTATTTGAGCTGAAACAAGTCACTTCCTTTTATGCCCTTATCGAACGACAAGACGATGTAGTGATGATCATGACAGGCCTAGGGACAAGTGAAGTATTTGGATATATTGATTGATACATAGGCACTCAAAGCACTCTTTTTTTTAATTGCAAGAAGTGCATATTTTTACAAAGGTGCAGACTAGACTAGTTTAAGCTACTATTTGTACAAACACCACTACCACTACCACCACCGTCACTACCACTACCACCACTACCACGATCAGCACCACCATCACCACCACCACTACTAACTAGCACTCAAAGCACTTTCATGTTCTCCTCGTGTCTGCGCAGGTTGCCTCCAGGTACTCTGGTTCCCCTTACCACAAAAAACATGTACAATAAGCCAGGATGAATGACCTGTGTGTGCGTGAATGATGGTGCATGCACTACAAAAAGTAAACATCAAGCATTGGCTTAAATGACTTGAATTGAGGAAATGTATCTTGTTTTGAGCGGTTTTCACTCATTTAGACACTTTTCCTGATCGGACCCAGTTTACTTTGCTTGTTTGAGGACATTTCAGACCAGTTCTAGGGTAAATCTCGCTTGAAATAAGAAAGTAAAACTGCCAATGAGATAAGACCAATTTTCTTTCCCCATTGGCAAAGAAAATGACCTGAAATAAGGACGAAATGTATCGAAACGAGTCAGAAACATCTCAGAACAAGTGAAATAATCTAGGACAAATGCCCAACAACATCTTAACCAGTCAAAACAACTAAAATTTGGATTATTATGCTCAAATTGAAATGTTTATACTGATTTAGTTAAATACTTTTTGCAGTGTGGAGTCAGTCTGCCCCAGGGGAAAGTGTAGCTCAGCACCACCCTGTTTGCTGCACATCTCGGTTGAAGATGTGGAGCAGGGGATTATTGCTGTGGTGTCAAAATTTGGATTGCGATTGTTTCTTGGTTAGTTTGAAATGTTATTATGATGACAGAACTGTTAACAGAGCAGTCTAAGCTCTGACGACATGATGCATGTGTGGATGAGTATTACATTTCTTTCTACTTCTACTCTATTAAAAAGAATATCCATTAGTTACAGGACCTTCAAGTCTTTTTTGATCAAGCTAAAGCGTGTAGTGCAGTGCATTGTGGGAGCTGTAGTTGTCCTGACCTCCTCCGTGTTTTGCAGATGGCCGCCCTGCAGAGTCCCTTCTACGGAGACAAGATGAATCTGTACTCGCTGTGTAAGAAGATCGAGCAGTGCGACTACCCCCCGCTTCCCGCCGATCACTACTCCGAGGAGGTGAGTTCAGTCACATCCACGACGCCTTCATATCTGTGTGAAAGACACGGCGGGGACGATTCAGGCGGGCTAAGAGAAGCTAATGGCTCAAGAGTCAGAGTGAGGGATCCGAAAAAACTGCCAGTTTGTCCCTGTGGAAATGAGAAGAAGCTGCGGTAATAACAGGAACACTTTGAGTTATAATAGAAGAGAGTCTGCATGACCGTTCAGACGTGGGCAGAGGAAACATGTACTACTTTCAAATATTCATACCACAGTACAAGGAAAAGGTAGTTCCTCAAATAAGAGTCGAAAGGTATTTGCTGAAAAGTCGACAGTTCTTTACTCATTCCCACAGAGTTGACATCCAGACTTCCAATGGGAAATTAAAAAAAATGGAAAAACATAAAAAGGCATCAAAACATGGATACAGACGGCATCTCGTCATAGAAGGGGGCGTGGCTTTGCCGCGGGGGAAAATAGAATTTTTTGGGAAACACAATTTTTCACTCTTTTTAGCCATTTTCTGGTGGAATATCAACTTATTTTTCACATACAAATAAAGTTGGGCCCATATGGATATTTTGTCACAGCAGATTGTTCAGTAGAAGTGAAAAAACAGCAGTTGTAGCTAGCGCTAGCTAACCATTAGCATTAGCCCGATGCTAACATGTAGCATTCTGTTAGCATTCTCTGTTATTCATGTATTTATGGGCTGTTGAACCACTTTGCCCCTCTCCATGTCTTTGTTTCTTTATTAATTAGAAAACTGTATTCATAATTCAGCATTTGTTAAAGTAGTTTTTTTTAATAATTAGAGAAAGTTTAGATTTTTTCCAAATTGTTTTCCCCCTTGACTGTTTTCCAACATGACCATATATGCGCGAATCCAGAGATGCCGTCTGTATCTATTGCTCTGGAGTTTGTATGGATACAGACGGCATCTCTGGAATCGCCCATATATGGTCATTTTTGAAAACAGTTAAGGGGGAAAACAATTTTGAAAAAATCTAAACTTTCACTAATTATTCAAAAACTACTTTAACAAATGCTAAATTACGAATATAGTTTCTACGAAATAAAGATACAAAGACATGGGGAGGAGCAAAGTGGTTCAACAGCCCATAAATACATGAATTACGGAGAATGCTAACATGATGCTACATTTTAGCATCGGGCTAATACTTTTTTCACTTCTACTAAGCAATCTGCTGAGAGAAAATATCCATATGGGCCCGATTTACATTTGACTTTATTTACATGTGATAAATAAGTTGATATTCCACCAGAAAATGGCTAAAAAGAGTGGAAAATTGTGTTTCTCTAAAGATTCTATTTTCCCCCTCGGCGAAGCCACGCCCTCTTCTATGACGAGATGCCGTCTGTATCTATGTGGAGCGCCATCTGCTGGAGGGGGCGCTGAATTGTGCTTTCATTTTTGAACCTCAAGAGGTCCATGCTCCTGCCATATACAACATGGTTGATTTCCAGACATAACTTTGGGACAGAAAGTGTTTGGGACTAGAGATTTCACGCTTTCAAACGACCCCTCTCTGGTCCTTCTACGCCTCCGGGAGCCGTGTAAACATCGCAGTGAAAATCCCCATAATGTAATCATGAAGCACGTCTGCAGATATTTTTTAATTAATAGATAATCATAATAGAATAAAATAAAACTCGCCTTTTCCATATCCAACGTATATCAAAAAGGATTGAGATAGACAAACACAGCAAAAAATGTTTATATATATGTTTTATTTGGGTCAAAAAAAATCTGAAAAATGAATATTATTAATGGTGTTTTTCGTGCTGTGTTTGTGGGCCTGACAGTACAAGTACAATAGGTCTGACGTGGCTGTAATCAAATACTTCTTTGACACAAATTGAGCATGTCCTGCATTCTGCCAAACACTTTAATATTCTCCCTCTAAATGGCCCGCAAAGCTTCGTAAGTGTCCTGTCTATAACTCCAGCCTCAGTGATGGCGTTCCCTGGGCCAACATGCTGATTTTGATTTGTGTGGACTAATATAAAGTTATTTTTTCTAATGTAAAGCGAGTCTGCTCCGGCGTGATCAAAAGAGCAGCTCTGTTCTGTATATGAGAAGCATGTGGGACCTGCTCCGCTGTGGGGCAGTGTCATGTTCCTCTCAGTCATGGCTAACTGCGAGCTCACACGTGTAACGGAGTCGGGCTGCGGTCTGTGATCCGCCCGGCCTGATTGGCGCTGAATTGTGCGTGCTTTGACATTTGCGTGGCCGCTTTGTGTGGGTGGCACTGCTCGCCGTCCCGTCTTTTTCTTTGAAAGGGATTCAAACTTTGCATGAACTTGGAGACGAAGAGGCGAAACATCAACAAATATTAGGCGAGCTCTGCTTTTCTCTTCTGCGCTAAAGCGTTGTGTGATATTCGTATTCATTCATAATTCATCCTTTTCCCATGGAAATACAGGGCTCAGTACTGGTACCAGAGGTTCCAAACTTCAACTCTTTAGTTTAATCATTTGCAATTCATCACCATAATTACATCTGACATGAAAAATATATTCATTGAGGAAGCCAACGTTGGACTAGTTTTGGTATTACATCAATTAAAATAGTAACATTTAATGAAGAACTTATGCATTGTATTATATACATCACATACATGTCTGATATTAGGGGAGTTTGCTCAGTCAGGGCCGGGTTTAAAAGAGAGGCCCTGTGAGTACATGTAATAGTGTATTTGCACACGAAGCGTGAGGGTCTGTGGGAAATGTGCCATATTTTCGGTAATATGTTCTTGAATAGGTGTTTAGATCTGTATTGTGCATGTTTATTAAATCCTTTTATGTGGGGCAAAGCTCACATACTGTTGGGCCAGATTTGGCTCCTGGGCCTGACGTTTCCTTCCCCTGTCTGCTTTTTTCTTTCACAAATGTTTGTGTTTGTTTGTGCATAAATATGTTTGTGGCTCAATAGCTCATTTCTGATAGCCTGGCTAACACCAATTCATTTTCTCGTAGGGGAGGTGTGGTTTACGATCGCCCATAGCCATTTATTGGGCGCTACAAATGTCTTAACAGCCAATCGTATCATCATATCAGACGACGTATGACGTACCTGCTGTAAACTTTCGAGCTAGACTATTTAGAACACGGCCTAAAACTTGATCAAAGGATAGCGTAGCGTCTGCTGCTGTCATGTTTGATCCGTCCCTCCTCGTTCTGTGATTGGTTCCCAAATCCATGCGAAAATTTGGGCCATGGTCCCCAGGCTGCTGTGCAGTTCCAAATGATTGGAGCGCACACAGCAGCACGGCGTTAGCCAGGTTACATTTCTGAACCCTTTACAAACATGTACAGTGTGACGGACCCCAAGCGCCCCATGGAGAGCTTCTTATTATTACACCCGACCCCCAGGGGCCCCCAGAGCAGATACACCCAGGCCCTGAGCTGATGACTTACCAAGCGCCTCTCTCCTCCAGTGTTAATTTTGACAACATATTTTAGTTTAGTTTTAGTCTTAGTCTTTTGACTAAAATGTAATTTAATTTTAGTCAAGATTTAGTCAAAAAAAACTTTTCAATTTTAGTCTAGTTTTAGTCGACTAAAATTGCATGTAAATTTAGTCGACTAAATTTAAGACTAATTTAGTCGACTTTGCATTTATAATATTCATTATAATCATATTTAATCGTGGTCCTCGACTTCATGGAGCTGCTCCATGAACAAAGCACAAACCTGTTCATTTGGCAGTGAATTTAAATGATCTGAGGCTCTTTCAGACGGTCAATAGAAGTTTGGATGATTTTAGTCTCTGCTTTTAATTTTTATTTAGTCTTATTTTAGTCAACTAAAATATCTGGACATTTTAGTCATAGTTTAGTCTCATGAGGAACGTTTAATTTAGTTTTAGTCCAATTTTAGTCGTCAAAAATATCACTTTGACTAAAATTAAGACTAAATATTTTAGTCGACGAAATTAACACTGCTCTCCCCCATGTGGTTGTGCTAAAGTGTGTGATAAATGTGAAAATATCATATTTCTATCACTTTTCTGAAGTTGTCATCTGCTGCACTAATAAAACATCATCGACCGCTCCTTCTCTACCCCCTCAGAGGATGCAGGTGCTCCTTGTTTGTTCATTTGCAAAACACTGACGTACCTCACCGTTTGGGGACATATGCTGTATGTTCTATACTACTACCCGTGTACAGCAGCCACACATCAGCCGTGAGCATGGTTTCTCACATGAGGGAGATTAAATGACAAATGTCACACTTACAGATGCTTTTCCAGTTTGTGCAGCAAACATCGTCCTGGTTACAAAGTGTTCAGGGTGTTTAGCAGGTGTTTCTCGAGATCCATACTGATTCCATTCACAGAAACGGCATCCGGCCTCAACAATCTGCCAGATCCATAACATTTCCCATTGTGAAATGTTAAGTTTAACTTCATAAATGCTGTGTTGTTTTATTGACTTTTAAACTTTAAGATCATTTTGTTCGTTTATATCATATTTTTGCCTATATAGTAAAACAGTGGGCTTTCTATAATGACTGTACAATAACACAGTGGGCTGATAACAATGAGTCAATTCACCGACTTCTTTACTGTTTCAAAGTCATATTTGTTTGCGTCGAGAGCCTGAAGTGCGTATTGCCAGCTGGTGAGCATCAAACAGAGAACATACTTTCTTATGTTATACTGGAGACCTCAAGGACGTGACAGCTTGAGAATGACAAATAAACAAAAGTACACAAACTTCACTCATGCTTAAAGGATCAGTATCATGTTATTTTAGCCATTCCAAAGTAAAGTATAGGCATTTATACGATATATTGTACCTCTACCACTATGGAGCACTCATTTCTGTGATAAATATAAGTGTTTTCTGGAGGTATTTTTCAAACCCGGAAGACACAACGCTTCGATTCAGTTAACTCCGCCCCCTCTCTCCGCACATACTTTACCGTAATATAAATAAACAGCAATAATTGAAGTTACTTCATGATGCAGTTATAAGGAGTTGACATCTGCAACACAGCTTCATAAATGGCTAACACACAAGCTAACACACACGCTAACACACACGCTAGCACACACACGCTAACACACAAGGTAGCACACACACTAACACACACGCTAACACACACGCCAACACACGCGCTAACACACACGCTAACACACACGCCAACACACACGCCAACACACGCGCTAACACACACGCTAACACACACGCCAACACACACGCCAACACACACGCCAACACACACGCTAACACACACGCTAACACACACGCCAACACACACGCCAACACACACGCCAACACACACGCCAACACACACGGTAACACACAAGCTAACACGCGTTTTGATAAACTCACCAAACTCAACTGCTGACGAGTGGCCGCTTCTTTAGGAAGGTTGAATAAAGTCCGTGACATTATCGTTAGATAAGGAAAAAGGGTGTGTCCGGAATAAGTTATAACGAGCTCCATCTTCACAGCTGCAGCGCAAACATGACGTCTGTTCAGACGCTCAGGGGATGCGTTTGTTTTGGCCACAGCTGACCTGGAAGCACCTCGGGCACATTTTTTTTTTCTCTCTCTTTGTTTCTCTCTTAAGACAGAAATAAGGAAAAAGCTGTTTTACAAATTAAAATCGGGCAGGATTCAGGAGGATTGCTGAGAACTGTGTGGGAGTTTTTGGGGGGGTGTTTTTGATAAGGAAATAGCATAACAACATGGGTAAAAGCATGATATAGGCCCTTTAAGAAGTAACAACAATACAATATATTTTTGAAAAGCTTTAAGCACAGTCAAAAATATAACTTAGTCAAATATACAGTGGGCAGAAAAAGTAAATAAAATATCTCACATTTCTGCCTAAATTGGTCATAAAATGTGGCGTGATCTTTATAAAAATCACAAGAATGGGACAGGACAGCATGGAATAAGTAAGTACACCGCCTGGCTGAATATCCTCCAAGAGCTAATAAGATGAATTTACACAGACATTCACAGAACAGTTATTTGGATATAGCCAAAGCAAACACTAGAGATAGAAGTTTTCTCAAAGATAAGGCTTTTATTGCCGTTGTTCCTAGTTACAAAGTTGTATAACCAGCTGGTGACTTCAGAGAAAGAGAAGAAGTGAAGTCCAGACCTCCGCTGACAGTCTCCTTTTATCCTAGTCTTGCACTTCTCCGCACAGAGAGGGTGACTGCCTATCAGTGAGTCAGTTGTTTGTGTCTATGTGTTTGTATATTATCTGTACTTCACGTTATGTTCAGAATGATTATGGTGTGGACCATTGTCTATCAGCTGATCTCAGTGACATGGTCTTCTTGTTCTGTAGCGTGTGAGCAAAGCATTAGTCAGAGGCCTGTTCAGATTTCGCTATAATCCTTACTATATTATTGTTTTTTGGCAGAATCATTGAGCGCTAGTATTTCCCATACAATTTAAGCCATTAGATGTGAAGGACTAATAGTGAGGTGTGTAAAAGTTTAAAAAGAATGAATAACCTTTGACAAAACTGTCCTTCTCAGCCATGTATAGAAGCCCTGCATCTCCAGTGTGACGCTGACGGATTGTCTATCAGGACTCAGGCGGCCTGTTGTCTTATGGAGGCGTACTTGTCATGCATTTATTCCACTGTTTGAGACGTTGATTTGTTTCCATTTGTTCAAACAGAGTGGAAGTCTCGCCGCAGACTTGTGAAAGTTGTGTAATCCATCACAGAAACACACCGAGACTGCATTAATTACCGCTGTCCCAGTTTAAACCGCGCTCACGCTCGCACAAACCGAGGATGGGTGGACTTTAATGGATTATCTTTCTAATGCTATCTCATAATTGGCGACCTTCCCTCTCCACGTAACAAGGGAAAAGTCTTTTTGACCATAAATGCAGTTATCTAGTGAAGGCTTGGATTCTCTGTCCGACGTCCTTCGCTGGATACAGTCAAAGGAGACCAGAAAAGGAGAAAAGAAGAAAAGTAGTGCAGCTAATTAGCAACATGATGCTAGCCGGTGCTTTGACATGAAGGTCATTTACAGAGCCGTGGGAAGATATTTTAGATAGGGGGTGCTGAGGGACAAAATTTACCCCCAAAATACTTTTTTTGTGCATAAATCCTGTTTATTAACCTCTTAACTCCCGCCTGAACCGAGAGCATTTTCTCCTGTTCAGCTTTACCCAAATCCTGTAGGCCAGTGTAACACCTCATTTGAAAGACCTACAAAACTAAATGGATCTTTTTCCTCACATCAGATTTTTTTTTCATCACTTTTTTTGTTTGGCAGTCGTCTCATTTTTGTCAAATTTTCGGGACTTTTTTGTCACTTTTTCGTCACATTATTCGCATTTGTCAAATTCGTATCACTTTTTCGCGTTTTTTTTCGCAATTTTTTGTCAAATTTTTCTCAGTTTTTTGTCACATTTTTGTCAATTTTTGTCATTTTTTTGTAAATTTTTTGTCACTTTTTCGTCAAATTATTAGCATTTTTTTTTGTCAAATTCTTATGACTTTTTCGTCCATTTTTTCTCAATTTTTCGTCCATTTTTTCTCATTTTTTTGTCAATTTTTTGTAAATTTTTGTCATTTTTTGTACATTTTTTGTCACTTTTTCGTCAATGTTTTCTCACTTTTTTCACACTTTCATCCTTGTTTTCGTCTCAGTTTTGTTGCTATTTTCACACCTTTTCTCCAGAAGCTTTTGGACTGGGGTCAAGCTGGAGAAAATGTGCTCGGTTCAGGTGGGAGTTAAGGGGTTGATATTGCCTGCAGTTCACAAACTATCCACCAGGGGCTGCTGCAGCGCCCTCAGCACCCTGGGTTCCCACGGCCTTGATCATTTAGGTGCTGAAATGATGAGCTCAGTGAAGGTGTGTAGACTCGCAACACAAGAGCTCTCCATATGGATTGATTTTTGGTTGATTCAGATCAAAACAAAAAAACGGGCGCAATTTTGAGCTAAAGGCATGCTAGCAAATAATGATCCACATAGTTTGGTCCAATAATGTTTGAAACAGGATTATTAAATGCACGCTTAAGGCGAGACACTGCAGGTGAATAGGGAAAAAATGTATATTTACGGATATCAATTTGAAACTTTTGCTGTAGATCACTGGCATAAATGTGAGAAAAAAATACATTGCAAGTTTTCTGTCATTTTATCTTTTCATATAAGAACAAGGTGTTTTATGCCTAAAAATGCCCCAAATCATCTTTTCGGCGACGAAATCTGAATAATGGATAGAGCTACATTCAAATTAATGGTTTCATTTTATTGATAAATGAGTTACTAAGACTTTTTCAGAGGGGATTTTGGATTTCTTGTTTAGTTTTAAAATAAGCTGTTTTTTAGTGGAAAATTTTGTAAAAATTTAATTTTCGCCTTTTTTTTTGACATTCAAAACTCAATAAATGGGGCTTAGGGATTAGATAATAAAAAATCCCTCTGAAAAAATCTTCCAAATATTGTTCAGTCCGAGGCTGGAAAATTTGAAGTCTTTAGGTCCGACTGACGTGGACATAGTGTCGCCACAATGACAGAAAAATGTGTTTTGAGAAAAAGGCCCTTGAAATTGCATTCTCCCATATAAGTCTATGGGGGAACATTGAATCAGTGCAATATTTACACATGTTATTGTGAAGATTAGGCATATTTTCTGTTTCCGGGTGAAAGCTTATATGTTCAGAGACCAATTTGGCCCAAAACCTGAAAACTGAAAAAATGTAGTTTTGCCTGTAGTGTCTCCCCTTAAGTATGTTTTGATGATTTGATCAAGTCCAAAAAGTCCACTCTGCATGGTGGGTTACTTTTAAGTTGAAGTAGCTGCTGTGCTCCCATTACCCCAGATCCAGTAACAAATGCGGCTCATACAGTGCAGGCCTGCTCCGCCTCCTTCACCGGGCCGTTTTTACACAACGCATTAGCAAATGTGCCGAGTATATTTGTCGGAGCGGAGTTTTTGGCGGGCGCGCGATTGCCCCACATGTCACCCCCTTCCCTTCCCCGAGCGGCGCAGACAAAGCCAGGCGCGCTGATGGAGCAGAGACAGCGCTGATGAGGGGGGTGCCCGCAGCGCCTGTCTGGATGTAAACAATGCTCCTGAAGGATCGGCAGCCAACTGTCAGCTGCTCATCTTTGTTGTGTCATTTAACCATCTCCGACTACGCTTCCACACACCCACCCCCCTTTCCACCCCTCTGCGCTTCTTCCACATGACACTCTCGCTCCCCCCCCCCCCCCCTCCGCCGCCGCCGCCGCGCACGCACACCACGCTCGCCATGCAAAAGAAGCGCATGAATATTTTACATATCTGCATCTCGTCAGCGCGCCCCACCATCTCCATTCTGGGCGACTAATTCTCCCGCTGTCGGTGTTTGCTTCCTCGCCGCCGCCTCCCGAAGCTCCCCAGTGCACTCTGCTGTTGACCAGGAGAGGTCCGAGGTGCGAGGTCCGAGCAGCAGCCCACGCACAGTCACTGGGAGGTGGACATGTTTTTGTTTGCCTCAATTAAAACACAAAATTACTTCAGAATTCGTCACGTTTCTATATTTGTTGCAATAATCAACGAAAACCTTCATTCATCACTTTAAAGAGGGGGTATTCTGCTTTTTTCAGTCTATATCACACTACAATGATGAGCAAACCTTCTGTTGGTCTGTAAATGCAGTAAATTAGAATAACTGCCTTGTATAAAATGTCTCTCTCAAAATGGCTGTAGTGAATGTCTTGAAATAGGCCTCTGTCTCTTTAAGAACCTCTGACTCTTTCCGACACGCCCCCTCCACACGCTGTCTGTGGCGTCAGTGGGGAGGGGGTTCTGCTGAGGAGCAGTGGTTGGTTACTCGGCTGGTGACGAAAGCTCGGAGGCGTCTCCAGGAGGTGGGGGCGTTCCTAGGAGGACTCAGGCAAACCTATCCCTAAAATGGCCGCCATCAGAGTTTTTACAGATTACTCAAAAATACGTGAATGTGCCAAGGCAACACTTCAGGCATGTTTTAAATGAGGGAATGACATAATAACATGATGTAAAGCTTGAAAAAGTGGATTTTGCATAATACCCCCTCTTTAACACAATAATAACACGATAATTTGGACAGCAGTAATCTTTGGGCTTCTCCTATTGTACAGATGCACAGTTATTAATGTGGTTAAAGCTGTGGTCCAGACTTGAGACTGTCATTTCAAGAAATCTGTCCATGGGGCAACAGTGGCACAAATGGTAGAGCGGGTCGTCTCATGATCGGAAGGTCGGGGGTTCGAATCCCACCTCCTGAAAGTGCACACTGTCGTTGTGTCCTTGGGCAAGACACTTCACCCACATTGCCCCCAGTGTCTGCGTACATTGGTGTATGAATGGGTGAGTGGATCCTTGCTGTAAAGCGCTTTGAGTGCCTAATGTAGATGGAAAGGCGCTATATAAGTTGAGACCATATACCATATATACCAAGAGGGAAAAACTCATTTATTTGAGCTGAAACAACCAAGTTTCTTCTTTTAATGCTGTCCCTGGACCGCTCGACCAATTTTCTTGCCCCATTGTAGGGCTGTGCAATTAATCGAAATTCGATTACGATTTCGATTACAACAGTAGCTGATTACAAAAATAGCATAATCGCAAAAAAAATCGATTATATATATTTTTTTTAAAATTTTTTTTAATTTTTTCTTCAAATGTTTTTTTTTTCACATTTTTTTTTCTAATATTTATTTTTGGGATTTTTGTCACTTTTTTGATGGATTTTTGTCTTTTTTCTGCTGGATTTTTGTCTTTTTTCTGCTGGATTTTTGTCTTTTTTTATGGATTTTTGTCACTATTTTTGCTGGATTTTTGTCTTTTTTCTGCTGGATTTTTGTAATTTTTTTAATGGATTTTTGTCACTATTTTTGCTGGATTTTTGTCTTTTTTCTGCTGGATTTTTGTAATTTTTTTGATGGATTGTTGTCACTTTTTTGGCTGGATTTTTGTCTTTTTTTGCTGGATTTTTGTCATTTTTTAAATGGATTTTTGTCACTTTTTTGATGGATTTTTTTAAAGGCAACAAATAATCGTTTGAATAATCGTGATTTCAATTATGACAAAAATAATCGTGATTATTATTTTTTCAATAATCGAGCAGCCCTACCCCATTGGCAAAGAAAATGACCTGAAATAAGGACGAAATGTATCGAAACGAGTGAAATGATCTTGGACAAATGCCCAACAACTTCTTCACTAGTCAAAACAACTACAATTTGGATTATTGTGAGATGCCCAAACTTCCCGATCCACACACACCTCCTCCAGCTGTTCTGGGGGGACCCCGAGGCGACACCAGGCCAGCTCGGAGACATAGTCCCACCAGCGTATCCTGGGTCTTCCACGAGGCCTTGTCCCACTAGGACATGCCTGGAACACCTCCCGCGGGAGGCGACCAGGAGGTATCCGGAACAGATGCCCGAGCCACCTCAGCTGGCTCCTTTCGACGTGAAGGAGCCCCTGGACCAACAGCAACAAAACTTGGGTATCATTTTACCACACTGGTGTAGACCTTAGTCATGATATTCATAAGAAGTGAACAAAGAAAGCACTTTGAGTTTCCTAAAGTAAAAAAAACGTAGTAAAGGTTAATCTGCGTCATGTCCTTATGGTGTTGTGATATAGTTTACCAAATCCATCGCCATTTATTGTGTTTATTTATTTACTGTAATCGCGGGTCCCTTGGGCAGTTGTACGTCCCGCCTGCACCATGTGAAAAAACAACAACAATTGAATTCCAAACGTTCCTCCCTCTACGAAAACATACACAATCCCCGGCGAGAACGTGTCCAAGTGTGGCACGCCACGGCGGACAGGAAGTGAGCCGACAGTTACCATGGCGACCCGGCACACTGTTTTCCCCCGCTCTGTGTTTTTAATGATGGCACAGGCAGCGGGGTGTGCGTGCGTCTGTCTGTCTATCTGCTCCCATCATGCACTGCTCGGCTTCAGTGCGGCGGCTGTCGGCGCGCGGCGTCGGAGTGGCAGCGACGCGAAAGCCCCGCGTCTGTGGCAGGGCCTGTGGAAGTCAAACCCGCCCATGATCATCCTGGTGTTACTGCGCGGCGGGTAAACTACATTCACGAGCACAGTCGCCACATACTCTGTATTCATAAAAGTATTTGCTCACTGCTCACAACAAATACATTTAAGTGCAAAAAGTATTTAACAAGATCAGTATAAACATCTCAATTTGAGCATAATAATCCAAATTTTAGTTGTTTTGACTAGTTAAGAAGTTCTTGGGCATTTGTCCGAGATTATTTCACTTGTTCTGAGATGTTTCTGACTCGTTTCGATACGTTTCGTCCTTATTTCAGGTCATTTTCTTTGCCAATGGGGTAAGAAAATTGGTCTTATCCCATTGGCAATTTTACTTTCTTACTTCAAGCGAGATTATTCTGCCTTTACTAGTGTGTCGACTAGCTTCACAGATAGCGAACAGTCTCCAATAAAATACCAGGAAGCGTCTTGCTGTTTTGGTGCAGATTTACTGTAAAACTGTAACATACAGAAACACAAAGGGTCCACAATCTCATTTGGTGGAAAATATAAAATAAGTAGATCAGAGATGACAGAAAAGACAAAAAAACTATCTCATTTGTGAGCGATTAGCACGATGCTAACATACATGGGAAAGCCCATAGGGATGCTAACGAAATTAGCGCCTAATTGATTGTTAGAAATCACGAATTGGAAACTTACTAAAATTACTAAATTTGGTGTCTAATGGAAGCTAACATCAATATAATCTCAATACTTACAGACAGATATTTTTGTAGAGCCAAATTGAAAAGTACAGGCTGGAACACTGGAGTTTAGAGATACTGCTTTCAATGCTTGGAACATTACTGCACTACGGAAGCACCAAAAGGACAAAACACACAAAACTCAAAACACAAACAAGAGTTCCCACAAGGGGGCAGTACAGAGATTTACCCTAGAACTGGTCTGAAATGTCCTCAAACAAGCAAAGCAAACTTGGTCCGATCAGGAAAAGTGTCTAAATGAGTGAAAACAACTCAGATACATTTCCTCAATTCAAGTCATTAAAGCCAATGCTTGATATTTACTTTTTGTAGTGTGGCACCTCATTCTGAACCCTAATCTTCCATATCATCCTGACTACAAGGGGAAAACATGTCATCCAATCACTTTTTTTTTCAATCCCCCAACCTTTGTGAGGTAATTAGAAGACAGCAGAACGCCGTGCTTGTGAAAGTTGATGGCAAAGTTGGTCCCAAAGAAAATGGATGGATGGATGGATGGATGGATGGATGGATGGATGGATGGATGGATGGATGGATGGATGGATGGATGGATGGATGGATGGATGGATTGTTGGATGGATGGTTGGATGGATGGATGGATGGATGGATGGAAACACAGAGGAACGCCTTGGACTTTGTGGACAGGTTTCGCTCCTGCATTTTGGTCTGCGACACCTTCATACATGTTTGGTCCATCCATCCATGGGAGATATTCAGGTTTAGAAACGGACACATTAGTCAGGAGGATATGACTTCTTCTGGGATGAGGTTTGGGAGTGGGTTTTTGAGCATTTCCTAGGTCACACACTGACAGAGAAGGCCTGGCTGCAGCCTCATCCCAAAGATGTTCCAGCAGGTGGAGGTCTGGTCCCTGTTCAGGCCAGTCACGTTCCTCTAAATCAAACTCCATCATCCATGTCTTTGCCGGCTTTGTCACCGGTGCACAGTCATGTTGGAACACGGGGGGAGGGGGGCTACAAACTGTTCCCTCAAACATGGAAGAATAGAATCTCTCTCAGAATGTCTATTCCTTTAACTCGAACTACGGGGACCAGCCTGGCTCTGTAAAACAACCACACCCAGAATTCCCCGAAAGCATCCAAAGAAAGCATCTCCACTAGGGCATTGACATTTTGAACATCTGCCAATGAGTCTCTAGTAAAGGGTGGCACAATTTTTCAATTTTTTTCTGGTCTAGGCTTGTGTCGATAATGTGTAACTTCGGCGGGAAACTACAAAGATATGTTGGTCGTTAATAATCTCCTGTACTTGTACGAACAGAACAGTTCCAACACTATATCCATGTACGATGACTTAGATACTTTGATACTTTATCTCTGTGTATGTTACTTACAGGGATGCGCTGATACCTCTTGTTCCAAAACCAATACGAGTACTTTGATTTAAGTCCTTGCCGATACTGAATACGAGTACAAGGCATTTTCTTCAACCTGCTTTTTCACAGCAGATTGGTTCGTAATTAGTTAATTTACTCATTTACATTTCCTTGAGTAAAGTAGGCTACACTTTTAAGATGAGTTCAGAATGGCATCACAATTGAACAGATGCCATTTTATTTATTTATTTTTCATTTTTATTGCTCTGTCCATCATAGGCAGAACAGCTCATGTCGAAAAGCTCCTCAATGCCTGTGCTTTTTTCATTTATCTATTGTTATTTAGCCTCGTGGGACAAGGCCTCGTGGAAGACCCAGGACACGGTGGTGGGACTATGTCTCCGAGCTGGCCTGGTGTCGCCTCGGGGTCCCCCCAGAACAGCTGGAGGAGGTGTGTGTGGATCGGGAAGTTTGGGCATCTCTGCTGAGACTGCTGCCCCCGCGACCCGGCCCCGGATAAAGCGGAAGAAAATGGATGGATGGATGGATGGATATTGTTATTTAACAATAGTATTAAGATGTTGCTTATTACTGCAGATAAATGCTCTCTTTTCGTCTTGACTTCAGCTCCGTGTGGATTTCCTCGTGTGTTTATAGTAACTTATCCAGTAGCTAAAGCATTTTGATTGTTCTGCTGCAGCTCATTTTGGCTCAATATAAACATGCTGTATCTCTGTATTCTGTATTTTCTGAGCACTTTTTAGTCACTGGGTTAGTTTTTCAGATGAATAAGCCCCTGGGCAGAAAACGGCGTAAGAATCGCCAGAACTGTTAGCCGCGAGTTAGTTAATTTGGACAGCAGTAATCTTTAGGCTTCTCCTATTGTACAGATGCACAGTTATTAATGTGGTTAAAGCTGTGGTCCAGCGATCTATCTATCTCTGTCATCTTGAAATAAGTACATTTGTCCTTGACTTGAGACTGTCATTTCAAGAAATCTGTCCATGGAGCAAGAGGGAAAAACTCATTTATTTGAGCTGAAGTTTCTTCCTTTAATGCTGTCCCTGGACCAACAGCAACAAAACTTGGATATCATATTACCACACTGGTATAGACCTTAGTCATGCTATTCATAAGAAGTGAACAAAGAAAGCACTTTGAGTTTCCTAAAGTAAAAAAAAACGTAGTAAAGTGGTCTCTGGTTAATCTTTGTCAGGTCCTTATGGTGTTGTGATGTAGTTTACCAAATCTATCGCCATTTATTGTGTTTATTTATTTACTGTAATCGCGGGTCCCTTGGGCAGTTGTAGCCACAAATGTAACGTCCCGCTTGCACCAAATGTGAAAAAACAACAACAATTGAATTCCAAACGTTCCTCCCGCTACGAAAACATACACTGGGTTAGTTTTTCAGATGAATAAGTCCCTGGGCAGAAAACGGCGTAAGAATCGCCAGAACTGTTAGCCGCGAGTTAGCGGCTAGTTAGCAACATTAGCCTGTATCTTGTAAACACTGCAGACAGTGCAGCACTAACAACATCTAGCTCTGGTTGAATCCAGCACAGACTCTGATTTAGGGAGTGTCGTCTGTAGTAAAGTCAGCTCTATGTGGAATATGGGATTTACACTAAAGAATTCTCCAGTTTGTTGCTATTTTCTCTCCTCAGTGGAGATCTGCCGGCCACAGGTCAAGTGGTATTGGTTTCTGGTATCGGGACGAGTATGAGTACAACTGGTTTCGGTGTCGGTGCATCCCTAGTGTGAATGGACCTCACATCATCAGGGTTATAAAGAAGTGGATTGAGTGGTGACTGACGAGGTTAGAGACGGTAGTTGTTCTGCTCTTGTGGAAGAAAGACTTTGAGGTCTTTGAGCTTCTTTTTGTGGGTCTGGTTTTAAACACAGGAGCCTCCACACTGAGCTCACTCGGCTGTGAGAGCGTTCATTCTTCTTTATTTAAGCTCATGCAGCATGTCGCGCATTTATCCAGCCTAAAAATGATATTGTCCGTCTTTTTGCTTATGAAGCGATACATTTATATAGTAAGTACTGTCCTATCGTTACCAATGTCAACGTTGTGGAATAAGTGCCACCCCTATATGTGCAATTGGCTTGTTGCACGGTGTGGCTATGCTAGTTCCTCTGACCTGAAGGTGTGAGCGCCTGGACCTTCCTGTCTGTTTTCTTTTCCTGGAATAATAATCATATTTTCCAAAGATTCTGTTGTGGGCGGTGAGTTCCCGATAGATGATCATTTATTGTGTGTTCAAATCATGATGTAACGAGTACAGAGGGGACACCTGTGATCATAAAGGATAGATAGTTTGTCTTGAAGCTAAAGGCTAACATGCTATGAAAAATATATATAAAGGCACTATTTCAAGTTGTGTAATGCATTAACCCCTTAACTTCCACCTGAACCGAGCACACTTTCTCGAAAAAGCAATGATGGAAAAGTCACAAAAATTGACGATAAATGACAAAAATGTGACAAAAAAATGACCAAAAATTACAAAAATGTGATAAAATGTGACAAGAAATTGACAAAAAAATGTACGAAAAAAATTACAAAAATGTGATAAAAATTTGACAAAAAAAATGCCAAAAATGTGACAAGAAAATGACAAAAAATGGACGTAAAATGACCAAAATGTGACCAAAAAATGACCAAAAAATCACAAAAATGTCATAAAATGTGACAAGAAATTGACAAAAAATTGACGAAAAAAATTACAAAAATGTGATAAAAAATTGGCAAAAATGTGACAAAAATTTGACAAAAAAATTGCAAAAATTTGACAAAAATTTGACAAAAAAATTGCAAAAATGTGACAAGAAAATGACAAAAATGGGATATAAAATTGACGAAAAAAAAAATATAAATAAAATAAAGTGATAAAAATGATGAAAAAAAAAATCTGATGAGGAAAAAGATCCTCTCGGTTCAGGCGGGAGTTAAGAGGTTAAATTAGCCTTTCGCTTCAAGACAAACTCCCTGATCCTTACAAACATAAACGTCTCCTCTATGGAAATATTTCTACCAGGAACTCACTGGTCTAAGCCAGTGGTTCTCAACCTTTCGGAGCCGCGACCCCCGTTATAACAGGTAAAGGGGTTCGTGACCCCCCACCCGGGCTATTGTTAAATAGTGGAGATAAGTTCTCATAATGTTGTTCATAGGACCGCATTTTATTTTATTTATTTACTTTATTTATTATTATTATTATTTTTTTCCATGTCTTTTAATTTTTCTTTTTTTTTTTTCGGGGGGGTTATTTTTTTTTATTTTGGGGATTTTATCGACAAAACTGAGACAAAACAAGGATGAAAATGTGAAAAAAGTGCCGAACATTTGACAAAAAAGTGAGAAAAATTTGACAAAAAAGTGACAAAAAATGTACAAAAAACTGCCAAAAAATGGACAAAAAAGTGAGAAAAATTGGACGAAAAATTGAGAAAAAATGGACAAAAAATGGACAAAAAGTGATAAGAATTTGACAAAAAAAATCGAAAAATTTGACAAAAAAAGGGACAAAAAATATACAAAAAATATACAAAAACTTGACAAAAATTTGACAAAAAAGTGACAAAAAATGGACAAAAAAGTGACCAAAAATGTACCTTACTTGTCAATAAACAAAAAGTAAAAAAACAAAAAAAATGGCTGAAATAAAATCCATGAAACTACGAACAAATAATGGCCGTCTGGTACAATAGCAAACACATGCTACAATAAAACATTAGATTGTTTGCTAACGAAAATATGTATATTTTATCTAAATGATCTGGCGACCCCCCCCAAATTTGTCTCGCGACCCCCAGGTTGAGAACCACTGGTCTAAGCTAGTCTTAATGGAAATGAACACGAACAGGAAGTACTAGCGCCCACAGCTTCAGCTCAGAGGAACTAGCGTAGCCACATTGTGCGACAAGCCGATTGAGTTCATTTTTGGTCCAGATGCTTAGACAATCAATTGGAACAAGGCTAAAAGCTACAACTCTTTGCATTGCTCTTGGATGCAGCTGCTCAGCCATCGTCTGAATGTCACTATCCATGGTCTGCAGTCCCGGCGTGTCCCAGTTTAGTCCTTCCATTGATTAACCCTGTGTTCCTGTGTTTGTCCTCTCTCCTCCTGCCCCGTGTCCTTCTCGTCTCCACAGCTCAGAAACTTGGTGGACATGTGCATCAACCCGGACCCGGAGAAGCGGCCGGACATCACCTACGTGTACGACATGGCCAAGCACATGCAGAGCGTGACGCAGGGGAGCTAAAGCCACCGGCCCCCCCCGACCGCCCGGCTGCTCCCGACCCCCTACATACTGGACTTTATCAGACTTGCATTGAGGGAAAGGTTTTAATCATGTGGTACGCGGCCTGATCCATATCTGATCCAAAACAACTGTCTGCATGGCTTCAAATCACTTCTCTTCAGAAACTTTGTGTACGTTGACGACCTGAGATCAGTGTCGGGTTTCAAAAGGCCCTAATCAGTCACATTTCTGTTGTTTTGTTCATTTCTTTACATTTAGTTTTGGCCTCAGGCTTTATTTGACAGGGGGGTAACAGTGGGAGGAGACATCGAGCACATTTCCCTAAGCAGGAGGCCAGATGGGGGCGTTAGGGCCAGGAAAGTGCTCGACCCTTGGCCTTTCTCAGTAAAGGAGAATTATCTCTATGTTGTGAAAAGTTATGACAGATTTGAAGGTCAACTTTACAGAATATTTGGAAGGCTTTAGTGATATCATACGGATTGAGCCCATCGCACGCTTTCATCTCACATCCATAACCCGGTCTAGCCTGAAGATCACTTTTTTTTCACCCCCTTGGTTAATTTGCCAGATTGTTTTAAGGTTTTTCTTTCTTTTCTGAGCAATATTCTGCAATTTTAGCCCCGTGGCAGATCAACCTGCTTGGAAAGTGCAGCTATGTCAACGTTCAAAGTCATAGAAAAATAGAAGATATATATAAATCAGCCTGGTCTAAACAAAATAAGATATTTTCAACATGCGAGTCTTTCTCCATTTGTGTACTTTTGTTATAAGCGGTCTAGTGTTTTTGTCCATTCAGAGAGTGGACTCGAGTGTTACTGGTGGCTGAAGCGTTGCACTTTTTTCACGGCAGAGTGATCGTGTTGAATGAATATATCTACACAGCACTCACCGCACCATGGAGACTTCTGCTTTATAAACCAAAGCGTCTCCATCGAATGCCCAATGGTTTCACGACACGTTGTTGAGCCGTGCATCACGAAGGTCCTGAGATAGTGTTACCGTCCTACATGTTTGATCATGTCACCTGCTGAGAATAAATCCATCTCACAAATCTGACTCCGCAAACCACTCGGAGCCGGCGAAGGGCACTTTGAGGAAGACAGTCCTGATGAAGACAGCTTTTGCTACTGCTCTTGCTTTGTAGCAGAGCGATTTGAAGTTTAGTACAATCTTCTATTGTTTCTCCCTGCGACAAACGGTTGACAGTGTCTCCGCGGCTTTACTCACATTAGTTCTGCCACACTGCAAAAAGTGCCCTACTAAAAACAAGGAAAAAAAATGTTTTAAGGAAAAGATTCTGCAAGTCAGCATTATTTTCTTGCTAAGAATTCTTATTTCTAGAATATTTTTCTTATCATAAAACAAGAAAGAAACACTGAATTTAAGCAAATAAATAACTAGAATTAAGCAAAATGTCCTCAGAAAATGGAATAATTTAAGGAAAACATGAAATATTTTACTTAAATGTTGCTTGATTTAAGTAAAATGTTCTAAATTATTCCCATTTTTGAGCAAAATGTTCTAAATAAATACTATCTCCATGATGTGGAGCCAGGCTGATGGTCAGAATCACCTGCTGGAGGATTCACCTATTGTACATGTTTTTAGTGGTAGACACGGGGAGAACACGGAAAGGCCCCGTCCTGGTGGGAATCGAACCCGGGACCCTCGAGCTGTGAAGCTGAGGCTCTAACCGCTGTGCCACCGAGCCGCCCACTTTAAAGAAAGGAACATTAAGAGTTGTTGATCTTGTTTTTTTCTTAAATTAAGAAACAATATTCTTTGTCTAAAACTGAAGAAGATTAAAAAAGTTTTTCTTTCTTGTTACAAGAAAAATGAGCATGTTTTTAGCAAATCTATCTGAACAAGAAATGGCTAGATTTCATTTCCTAAAATAAGATTTTTTTTCCTCAAGAAAACTTTGCAAAACATTATTACTCTTTAGGGAAAAAATAAGAACTTATTTTTAAAGTAAGACCATTTTTACTTGCTTAGAATCCACTTTTTGCAGTGCATGAAGTCCCATTCAGACTCGCCTGTCCCAGAGCGGCCTGGTCCACGGTGTCGAGCTGCCCTGGATGAACAAAAACTGACGGACTCATTTGGCAAAGCGAGTCTTGCATGTCAAATATGGGAATAATCGGGTAAATCTTACTAAATGGAGGTCATTCTTATTAATAATCCTCTTTCTGTGAAAGACAGAGAATGGGGCAAGGCCATCCCATCACCTGCCAGTGTTTAGTCACGAAGGATTAACAAAAGGATGTAACATCAGCTCGGACACAGCAGAGTGGACCACATGATTAACATCGTCTCTGCTAATATCACTTTACTCCCAACACTCACACACACATGGACAGTGTGTTTTCAGTGTGTTCATGATCATGCTCCCTGTTAAGCCTCGCGTCGCATGTTTGTTTTAAGTTTACCGTGCTCTTATCGCAGTGCAGAGAAATATAAGTTATTTAGACCTAGTTGAGCGTTTTGGAGATGTTTTGTGCAGCTGAGCTTCGCCCGCTTCATGTTTACTGTCCGTGTGCGAGTCTAAATCGTCTCTTATCCATCGTTTTTTTTGTTGTATTTTTTCATTGGGAGCTGCGTGGTTAAAGCACTTCCGGTTGTGTGTCCACATCTCTGCCAAAGCCGCCCGGCACGAGAGCCAGGGTTCGGCGTCTGGCAGGCGAAAAGCAAACCAAAGTAAAAAGCGGCTCCAAAAGATCTGCCGCTGAGTTAGTGCAGGTGTTTCAGTCACGATCCAAAGGTAAAATCGTGACTCGTATTTGACGGTGAAAGTATTAATGTGGACGTACCCTGTATACTGTGTACTGTATACGCAGATATCACGAATACCACAAGTGTTCTCCTCCTGTACACTTTGCACATTTGTAAAAGCTTCCTGTCTCTCTATGTAACGAAATACTGTGTGTTTACAGTCGGGTCATTTTCAGGACCGTTAATAAACAAGTGCCTTATGACCACAGTCCAGTTCTCTGTCCTAACAAAAAAAATAAAAAATTCTTGTATTCTCTTATAGCATTTCATGTAAACCACAGATGCTTTGTATGAAACACATGCAATAAACCTTTCAAACGTCCGCCAGCTTTTGTCATGTCAGTGCTTTGACCAAAACATGACTTTTTTTGTGTGTTGTGTTGATTTGGTTTGGTTTGTTTGATCGGGACACATCAGCAGATAAAGGTTTGTCGTTCCATTCAGGATCAACTTTAATGTCAGTCTTTAAGAAAAGGCTTGTTTTTCCACTTTGTTTGTTCATGTTTTTGCTGCTGAGACGGTGATTCCTCTGTGATCAGGTCTTTGGACAGAGAGAGGGAGGAGAGGGTCCCCCTGAGATCCCCTCTCCTCCCTCTCTCTGTCCTCCCCTCTCCTCCCTCTCTCTCTGTCCTCTCTCTCTGTCCTCTCTCTCTCTGTTCTCCCTCTCCTCCCTCTCTCTCTCTCTGTCCTCCCTCTCCTCCCTCTCTTTGTCCACCCTCTCTCTCTGTCCTCCCTCTCTCTCCTCCCCTCTCCTCCCTCTCTCTGTCCTCCCTTTCTCTCCTCTCTCTCTGTCCTCCCTCTCTCTGTCCTCCCTCTCTCTGTCCTCCCTTTCTCTCCTCTCTCTCTGTCCTCCCTCTCTCTGTCCTCCCTCTCTCTGTCCTCCCTCTCTCTCCTCCCCTCTCCTCTCTCTCTGTCCTCCCTCTCTCTGTCCTCCCTCTCTCTCCTCCCCTCTCCTCCCTCTCTCTGTCCTCCCCTCTCCTCTCTCTCTCTGTCCTCCCTCTCTCTCTCCTCCCCTCTCCTCTCTCTCTCTGTCCTCCCTCTCTCTCTCCTCCCCTCTCCTCTCTCTCTCTGTCCTCTCTCTCTCTGTCCTCCCCTCTCCTCTCTCTCTCTGTCCTCCCTCTCTCTCTCCTCCCCTCTCCTCTCTCTCTCTGTCCTCTCTCTCTCTGTCCTCCCTCTCTCTGTCCTCCCCTCTCCTCTCTCTCTCTGTCCTCCCTCTCTCTGTCCTCCCTCTCTCTCTCTGTCCTCTCTCTCTCTGTCCTCCCCTCTCCTCTCTCTCTCTGTCCTCCCTCTCTCTCTCCTCCCCTCTCCTCTCTCTCTCTGTCCTCTCTCTCTCTGTCCTCCCTCTCTCTGTCCTCCCCTCTCTCCTCTCTCTCTGTCCTCCCTCTCTCTGTCCTCCCTCTCTCTCCTCCCCTCTCCTCTCTCTCTGTCCTCCCTCTCTCTGTCCTCCCTCTCTCTCCTCCCCTCTCCTCCCTCTCTCTGTCCTCCCTCTCTCTGTCCTCCCCTCTCCTCTCTCTCTCTGTCCTCCCTCTCTCTCTCCTCCCCTCTCCTCTCTCTCTCTGTCCTCTCTCTCTCTGTCCTCCCTCTCTCTGTCCTCCCCTCTCCTCTCTCTCTCTGTCCTCCCTCTCTCTCTCCTCCCCTCTCCTCTCTCTCTCCTCCCCTCTCCTCTCTCTCTCTGTCCTCCCTCTCTCTCTCCTCCCCTCTCCTCTCTCTCTCTGTCCTCTCTCTCTCTGTCCTCCCTTTCTCTCCTCTCTCTCTGTCCTCCCTCTCTCTGTCCTCCCTCTCTCTCCTCCCCTCTCCTCTCTCTCTGTCCTCCCTCTCTCTGTCCTCCCTCTCTCTCCTCCCCTCTCCTCCCTCTCTCTGTCCTCCCTCTCTCTGTCCTCCCCTCTCCTCTCTCTCTCTGTCCTCCCTCTCTCTCTCCTCCCCTCTCCTCTCTCTCTCTGTCCTCTCTCTCTCTGTCCTCCCTCTCTCTCTCCTCCCCTCTCCTCTCTCTCTCTGTCCTCTCTCTCTCTGTCCTCCCTCTCTCTGTCCTCCCCTCTCCTCTCTCTCTCTGTCCTCCCTCTCTCTCTCCTCCCCTCTCCTCTCTCTCTCTGTCCTCTCTCTCTCTGTCCTCCCCTCTCCTCTCTCTCTCTGTCCTCCCTCTCTCTCTCCTCCCCTCTCCTCTCTCTCTCTGTCCTCCCTCTCTCTGTCCTCCCCTCTCCTCTCTCTCTCTGTCCTCCCTCTCTCTGTCCTCCCCTCTCCTCTCTCTCTCTGTCCTCTCTCTCTCTCTCCTCCCCTCTCCTCTCTCTCTCTGTCCTCTCTCTCTCTGTCCTCCCCTCTCCTCTCTCTCTCTGTCCTCCCTCTCTCTCTCCTCCCCTCTCCTCTCTCTCTCTGTCCTCTCTCTCTCTGTCCTCCCCTCTCCTCTCTCTCTCTGTCCTCCCTCTCTCTCTCCTCCCCTCTCCTCTCTCTCTCTGTCCTCTCTCTCTCTGTCCTCCCTCTCTCTGTCCTCCCTCTCTCTGTCCTCCCTCTCTCTGTCCTCCCTTTCTCTCCTCTCTCTCTGTCCTCTCTCTCTCTGTCCTCCCTCTCTCTGTCCTCCCTCTCTCTGTCCTCCCTCTCTCTGTCCTCCCTTTCTCTCCTCTCTCTCTGTCCTCTCTCTCTCTGTCCTCCCTCTCTCTCTCCTCCCCTCTCCTCTCTCTCTCTGTCCTCCCTCTCTCTCTCCTCCCCTCTCCTCTCTCTCTCTGTCCTCTCTCTCTCTGTCCTCCCTCTCTCTGTCCTCTCTCTCCCTCTCCTCCCTCTCTCTGTCCTCCCCTCCCCTCTCTCTCTCTGTCCTCCCCTCTCCTCTCTCTCTGTCCTCCCTCTCTCTGTCCTCCCCTCCCCTCTCTCTCTCTGTCCTCCCCTCTCCTCTCTCTCTGTCCTCCCTCTCTCTGTCCTCTCCTCTCCTCTCTCTCTGTCCTCCCTCTCTCTGTCCTCCCCTCTCCTCTCTCCCTCTCCTCTCCCTCTCTCTGTCCTCTCTCTCTCTCTCCTTCCCTCTCCTCCCTCTCTCTGTCCTCCCCTCTCCTCCCTCTCTCTGTCCTCCCCTCTCCTCCCTCTCTCTGTCCTCCCCTCTCCTCCCCTCTCCTCTCTCTCTCTCTCCTCCCTCTCTCTCTGTCCTCCCCCGTCCCCCTCCAGGGGTGTGTGTCGTGGTCCCTCTCGGCCCCAGCAGAGGAGCAGCGGGGCCGGATGCTGCTTGTAATGAACTCCCCTGGGAACGCTGTTCAGTTCCATCACGGAAGAAATTGCTCCCATGGAAGCGTCGGCGCCGTGAAAACAAACAAAAGTAAATATCCCAAAATGAATGCATGTTTTCGGCCCTTCGGAGCAGGGGCCACACCCACAGGGGCCCCCGCGCACACAGCAGCAGCATTAACAGTAAGTATTTGGCCTGAAACATACCTCACTTTTAAGAAGAAGAGCATGATTTCAGAGCGTCCCTAAGTCCATCTGCTGGTGGAAAACTGCAAGTGCATCGGTGCACAGAGCGTTATGGGAAACCACAACTCACACAGTGATAACCAGCTAAATAAAGTAATACATAAATTAACTCATAAATATATTGCCGAATAATTATTAAAATCTCACTGCAAACGCTGAACTGAAAATCTGATATTTTTAATCAAGCTATTTTTGGGTTAACATTAACAAATTATTATCATTTGCGGCCTAAATGTCTTTAGAGAGGAATTTATTTGTTAACCCAAACATAGCATGTTGATTAGAAACATAATATTTGTATTTCAGCGTTTGAAGTGATATTACACTAATTATTTGCCAATATATTTATGCATTGATTGACTTTTTTGGCAGGTTTGTTCCCCCACACAGGCGTCTCTCCTCATGAGGAACATCCAAAAGGAAAAGGTTCATTCTAGAAGCTTTTTTTTTGTTTTTTTTGTTTATTGACAAGTCAGAACAACAAGCCACAACAAAGGTCTTTGATTTTTGATTTTTTGATTTTCCCTCCTCCCCAACAAAACAACCCCCCCTCCCTGAAAAAAAAGAAAAAAAGGAAAAGAAAAATTAAAAGACATGAAAAAAATAAAATTATAATAATTAAAAAAAAGAAAAAAAAGAAATTCGGTCCATATACACTGTAAATTCCAACTCATTGCGCTTACTTGGAATAAGTTGTAAACCCAATGCATAATTATCAAGCCCAATGTTAAGCCATGATTACTAGTAACGCTAGTATAAGAGGGATTTCACAGTATTCATTACCTATGATAAAAATTCTGATTACTAGACATGTTAGTACTGACAACTGGGAATTCCTAGTTCTGATTACTTTTGTTACTTAAATATGGCCTTAACCTGTACTATTATTCTTAGTAAAGGTTACTGGAATATCCCTGTTCCCTTTATGGTTTATTTGTTATTCCCATTAATGAAGTTTTACAAATTTAGTACAAGATATAAATGTAATAAAGCAAAACGGTGTAAAACACTTTATTTTTTTATCATGTGTCATATGACAGTTACGTGACGGTCAAGTTCCCGTTACATGGGGGCAGTAGAGGGCACTGCGGAGGTTAGTGACAGTTACTAAAACCATGTACTGGATAAAGAGAAAAGCAAGTAAAGCCAATATGAAGCCTATATTATTCAAAACTGGCAAATCCTAGTAAATGGAACAGAACCTTAGACTAGAAACTTTAGAATGAGCGTGAGCACAACAGGACGACAAATAATCATTACTGGCATCATGTAAAGTTAGTCAGTACTTGCAAAACCCTGTTATTGGAACAGAACCATGTTGTTGTAAAATGGAAAAGCAATTAATCACAATTTTCTCTTGAAAATGTACTTCTTACATGGAATAGAGGGTAATTGCTGAAAAATTCAGGTCTCCTAGTATTTATAACATTTTATTTCATGTTACGACCTTAATCGGAATTTACAGTGTACCAGTGGTTCTCAACCTGGGGGTCGCGAGACAAATTTGGGGGGTCGCCAGATCATTTAGATAAAATATACATATTTTCATTAGCAAATAATGTAATGTAACTTGTTCATAGCTTGATGAATTTTATTTCAGCCATTTGTTTTTTTTTCTTTGGTTTTTAAGAATTATGTCGGCTAATGTTCCTATTTCTCAAGGTGTGACCCGGGCGGGGGGTCACAAATCCCTTTACCTGTTATAATGGGGGTCGCGGCTCCAAAAGGTTGAGAACCACTGCTATATACAACATCATGAGGACCCATCTCCACCACCCAACAATACCCCTCCATCTGAAATGGGACCCAGAATCAGTCCAGCACCAGGGCTGCACAATACATCGCAAAAAAGGGGGGAAAAAACAAATAAATAAAAAAAAGAAAGAAAAAGTCCACAAAAAGAGAGAGAGAAGTAAATAAACCACAATAAAAAAAGCACTGGACTTCTAAATGTCTGGGATTTCCTTTTCCACCCACCTCTAGTACCACAGGTTACACACTGCAGATGCCGATGCCATTCAAGTCAAACAAAACAACAAAAAAACCTTCACCTACAGTTGGTCCCCAATCAAAATGGTTTGTATGTTTTGTAGTTGTTTTGTAATTTGGGATGTATTTTGTGATATTAGCCTCTTGCCCCCTGCCTGAACCGAGCACATTTTCTCCAGTTCGGCTTTACCCAAATCTAAAAAAGCTTTGGGACCGGAGAGCAACAGTGTAATCCTCATTTGATTTTTTTGTTGTTGCTTTTTTCGTTGTGTTTTTGTCGTTTTATGTGGCTTTTTCATTGCTTTATTTGTGTCTTTTTTGGTGCTCCTAAGGTGTTATTACGCCTTATAGTTCCATATAGTTCCCCTTTTTATCCGCTTGGATTGTGTAACTACTCACGTAACTGTATTTAAATTTGAAATAGGAAATAACATGTTCTGACTGAGCGTACGCGTAAAGACCTGACAGGTACACATCAACTCGTCTAAGCTCCGGTGAGAACAGATCTGAGTGTGTACAAACGGTGGCCTGTTCCTTTAAGACCTGTTTATTCCTGTTTATTCCACTTCATTCCAACTCGATTGAAGAAGAGCAGTCCTTGTGTGGTCATACGTGTCATGGTGGTCATACGTGTGTGACCACATTTCACTGTCCTTCACGTCTGAGTCTTCTCCAGCCAATGGGACGACGACTCTGGCTCTGGGACGAGCTGCACGGACACATGTGGATGAAGATTCTGTCTGTGAAAGGAAATAGGAAATAGTCTTTTGACTAAAATGTAATGTCATTTTAGTCGAGATTTAGTCAAATCTTTTCAATTTTAGTCTAGTTTTAGTCGACTAAAATTGCATGTCAATTTAGTCGACTAATTTAAAACTAATTTAGTCGACTTTGCATTGATAATATTCATTATAATCATATTTAATGTTGTTCCTCTGCTTCATGGAGCTGCTCCACATGAACAAAGCTCAGAGCTGATCCTTTGGCAGAGAATTTACATGATCTGAGGCTCTTTCAGACGCTCAATAGAAGTTTGGATGATTTTAGTCTCTCCCTTTCATTTTTATTTAGTCTTATTTTAGTCGACTAAAATATCTGGACATTTTAGTCAGTTTTAGTCTCATGAGAAACTTTTAATTCAGTTTTAGTCCAATTTTAGTCGTCAAAAAAATCACTTTGACTAAAATTAAGACTAAATATTTTAGTCGACGAAATGAACACTGGTTTAGCGTGGCTCAAACAACTCATCGATTAATCGACAACTAATCGATTACTAAAATAGTCGGCAACTATTTTAGTAATCGATTAATCGCTTTCTGATTCACACAGACTCAAATAGAGCAAAAATGGCATGAAATTTAGCTTTTTTTTTACGAAAATCTACTTTCAAAAATATCATGTTTCTCATCCAATCAGAAGCAGAATTAGCAGCAAGAGCCGCCAACAAACATTTACTTTAAGTTTACTCCATCAACACGTCCTTTAGCGTTATGTGATCAAAAATAATAATTAAAAATACAATTTTCTTACACCATTTACAGCCAAGCGATTAATCGATTAATCGTAAAAATAATTGATAGATTAATCAAGTCCAAAATAACTGTTTCTTTCATCTCCCCCCGGTGTCTCTGGCCAGTAAACCACTCTTCCCTCCCTGCAACTTCCCTCACTCCGGGTCGGAGCCACCAATACACACTAATGGAATCACAAAGAAGAAGCTAACAGGCTAACGGGCAAAGCTAACTACAGGCTAGCGCCACTTAAACAGTATTTACAGCCAAGTTTAAGTGAAAAAAAACGATCTCCATTGTGTAACTGGATGAACAATATCCCTCTGTCCCTTTGTCTTTTCCGTCAGCGTAGGATTTACTCTCACGGACTATTAATGAGAATAAAAACACAACATGCTACGACACCTGCAGTGGCGCTTATGGCCTCTAGGGGCATGAGTTACTCAGTTCTGCTTTAACCATACTTGGTGTTTGATATTCACTTTCCCCGATACCATCTAGAACCAAAAAACAGAACGATGATGTGTGAAAGATCTGGAATAGGGAAAATATTAGTGAATTAAAAATGAGCAAAAATGAGGGGGGGAAATGTAGGCAAATCTTTAAAAAAAAGAAAAAAAAGGGAGATCAGAACTTGGATCTAATACCAAACCTTAACCCCCACCTTAACTGTGCACATTTTCACCAACTGGGACTGAAAAACAGCCCTGGACTCTGACCAGCCTGGCCCAAATTAGCGTAATTGTGACACTTCCACAAATACATATTTTAACCTCTTACCCCCCGCCTTAACAATAACGAGTGCATTTTCCCCAGTTCGGCTTTTTATTATTATTATTTTGACTGGAATCATCAGCAAAAAGAACTGGAAATGTGGTCGTAGAAACAAGTAAAATCATTCATATAAATAATAAATAATATTGGTCCCAAAACTGAACCTTGTGGCACACCATACTCCACGGAATTCCTTTTAGATTCATGTTTTTTTATACTGGGCTTTACCCAAATCTAAAAGCTTCTCGACTGGAGATCAACAATGTAACGCCTCATTTGAAAGCTAAGACCTACAAAAGTGATGGAAACTTTTCGTCACATCGCCACATTTTTGTCATATTTTTGTTGTTTTTTTAATCATTTTTTCCATCATTTTTTGGTGTGTTTTTCTCACGTTTTTGTTGACATTTCATCCTCTTTTTCTCGCTATTTCGATGCTCTTCTTTTTAGCTTTTAGATTTGGGTAAAGCTTGGTTGAGGCGGGGACCGGTGGCCCCAGAGCCAGTGGCCCTTCTGTGCTCTTCCAGAACGGACACATGGCCAGTCCGCCCCTGTTCGCCAGTCTTACTCAAATCTAAAAGCTTCTCGACCTGAGACCTTACAGCCTATAGGCCGGCACAACACCTCATTTGAAAGCTAAGAACTACAAAAAATAATCCAAGCTTGTTCCTCGTTCACGTTTTCTTTGCATTTCCGTCACCTTTTTGTCACATTGCTTTCTCAATCACAATGAGAAAGAAGCTTCACTCGTTTTGTCAGCTTTCAAATGAGTCGCTCCTCTGGCCTACAGGCTGTGAGCTCCAGTCTTCGAAGCTTTTAGATTTGGGTAAAGCTGCACTGGGTGAAGGCGGGGGTTAGAACTCCTCTGCTGTATACGTGCAGATGAAAGCCGGTATAGGAGTCGCTCTTTATCCCAGGCGATCAGCGCACCTCTGAGGGGGGAAACGGGCTCGCTCCAGAGGACATCCACTCCTCTGTCTTCCCCCCCCCCCCCCCCCGCGCTCTTTGTTTTGTTTTCAGATGCGGGGAATATCAATATTTTTCTGTGCGCGTTTGAAATCGCTCGTGGCACACGCTTGGCAGTGGCAGCCGCGCGTCTTCAAACATATTAGTTAGCAGTGAGCGCCGCGATCCACCGGGGGACGCCGCAGCGGGCCCCGTTCTTCACACCAAAGCTGCCGGGGGTTTGTACTTGAGTAACTTAAAACAGGTTAAAGTCATATTTAGAATGAAAGGCGGCGGCGGAGGCACATTCCAGGTGAGGCGATCCGTCAGGAGGCTCTCGGGGGACGGTGTAGGTGGAGATGTTGTGTCCCTGTAGTCATCCATCAGGAGGAAGCCGAGCACAGCAGGCAAGTCACTCATCAGCGGTGACATGAAGCAGGCTGTGGGGAGAGGGAGCGGCTCTGACAAGTGTGGGGCTTCCAGTGGATTCACACCTTCATGCATTCACACAATCACACATTCATACATTCATACATTCATACATTCATACATTCATGCACTCACACATTCATACATTCACACAATCACACATTCATACATTCATACATTCACACAATCACACATTCATACATTCATGCATTCACGCGTTCACGCACTCACGCACTCACACATTCACACATTCATACATTCATACGTTCATACATTCAGTTACACAATCACACATTTACACATTTACGCATTCACGCACTCACGCACTCTCGCACTCACGCACTCTCGCACTCTCGCATTCACGCACTCTCGCACTCTCGCATTCACGCACTCACGCACTCTCGCACTCACGCACTCACGCACTCTCGCACTCACGCACTCACGCACTCACGCACTCACGCACTCTCGCACTCACGCACTCACGCACTCTCCCACTCACGCATTCTCGCATTCACGCACTCACGCATTCACGCACTCTCCCACTCACGCACTCACGCACTCTCGCACTCACGCACTCACGCACTCTCGCACTCACGCACTCTCGCATTAACGCACTCTCCCACTCACGCATTCACGCACTCTCGCATTCACGCACTCACGCATTCACGCACTCTCCCACTCACGCACTCACGCACTCTCGCAGTCACGCACTCACGCACTCGCGCACTCTCGCATTAACGCACTCTCCCACTCACGCATTCACGCACTCTCGCATTCACGCACTCACGCATTCACGCACTCTCCCACTCACGCACTCTCGCAGTCACACACTCACGCATTCACGCACTCTCGCATTCACGGACTCTCGCAGTCACGCACTCTCGCAGTCACACACTCACGCATTCACGCACTCTCGCAGTCACGCACTCTCGCACTCGCGCTCACGCATTCACGCACTCTCGCATTCACGCACTCTCGCACTCACGCAATCTCGCACTCACGCAATCTCGCATTCACGCACTCTCGCATTCACGCACTCTCGCACTCTCGCAGTCACGCACTCTCGCACTCTCGCACTCTCGCACTCGCGCACATCGCGCACTCGCACTCTCGCACTCTCGCACTCTCGCACTCTCGCACTCACGCACTCTCGCACTCTCGCACTCACGCACTCTCGCACTCACGCACTCACGCACTCTCGCACTCTCGCACTCACGCACTCACGCACTCACGCACTCTCGCACTCACGCACTCTCGCACTCACGCACTCACGCACTCACGCACTCACGCACTCTCGCACTCACGCACTCACGCACTCTCGCACTCTCGCACTCACGCACTCTCGCACTCTCGCACTCTCGCACTCTCGCACTCTCGCACTCTCGCACTCGCGCACTCTCGCACTCTCGCACTCGCGCACTCGCGCTCTCGCACTCTCGCACTCTCGCACTCTCGCACTCACGCACTCACGCACTCTCGCACTCTCGCACTCTCGCACTCACGCACTCTCGCACTCTCGCACTCACGCACTCTCGCACTCACGCACTCTCGCACTCACGCACTCTCGCACTCTCGCACTCACGCACTCTCGCACTCTCGCACTCTCGCACTCTCGCACTCACGCACTCTCGCACTCTCGCACTCTCGCACTCGCGCACTCGCGCACTCGCGCACTCGCACTCTCGCACTCGCGCACTCTCGCACTCGCGCACTCGCGCACTCTCGCACTCTCGCACTCTCGCACTCACGCACTCTCGCACTCACGCACTCTCGCACTCTCGCACTCACGCACTCTCGCACTCACGCACTCACGCACTCACGCACTCTCGCACTCTCGCACTCTCGCACTCACGCACTCTCGCACTCACGCACTCACGCACTCTCGCACTCTCGCACTCTCGCACTCACGCACTCTCGCACTCTCGCACTCTCGCACTCTCGCACTCTCGCACTCACGCACTCTCGCATTCACGCACTCTCGCACTCACGCACTCACGCACACTCGCACTCACGCACACTCGCGCTCACGCGCTCTCGCGCCCACGCGCCCACGCGCCCACGCGCCCTCGCGCCCTCGCGCCCTCGCGCCCTCGCACCCTCGCACCCTCGCACCCACGCACCCACGCACCCTCGCACTCACGCACTCACGCACTCTCGCACTCACGCACTCACGCACTCTCGCACTCTCGCACTCTCGCACTCTCGCACTCTCGCATTCACGCACTCTCGCACTCTCGCACTCACGCACTCTCGCATTCACACAATCACACATTCATTGTCACACAATCACACATTCACGCATTCACGCACTCACACACTCTCGCACTCTCGCACTCTCGCACTCTCGCACTCTCGCATTCACGCACTCTCGCACTCTCGCACTCACGCACTCTCGCATTCACACAATCACACATTCATACATTGTCACACAATGACACATTCATACATTGTCACACAATCACACATTCACGCATTCACGCACTCATGCACACTCGCACTCACGCACTCATGCACACTCGCACTCACGCACTCATGCACACTCGCACTCACGCACTCATGCACACTCGCACTCACGCACTCTCGCGCTCTCGCACTCACGCGTTCTCGCGCCCTCGCACCCACGCACCCACGCACCCTCGCACTCACGCACTCTCGCACTCACGCACTCTCGCACTCTCGCACTCACGCACTCTCGCACTCTCGCATTCACACAATCACACATTCATACATTGTCACACAATGACACATTCATACATTGTCACACAATCACACATTCACGCATTCACGCATTCACGCATTCACGCATTCACGCATTCACGCACTCACACACTCTCGCACTCTCGCACTCACGCACTCACGCACTCTCGCATTCACGCACTCTCGCACTCTCGCACTCACGCACTCTCGCATTCACACAATCACACATTCATACATTGTCACACAATGACACATTCATACATTGTCACACAATCACACATTCACGCATTCACGCATTCACGCACTCACGCACTCTTGCACTCTCGCACTCTCGCACTCACGCACTCTCGCACTCACGCACTCACGCACTCTCGCATTCACGCACTCACGCACTCACGCACTCTCGCACTCACGCACTCACGCACTCACGCACTCTCGCACTCTCGCACTCTCGCACTCACGCACTCACGCACTCTCGCATTCTCGCACTCACGCACTCACGCACTCTCGCATTCTCGCACTCACGCACTCACGCACTCACGCACTCTCGCACTCACGCACTCACGCACTCTCGCATTCTCGCATTCTCGCACTCACGCACTCTTGCATTTTCGCACTCACGCATTCACGCACTCAAGCACTCTCGCACTCACGCACTCTCGCACTCTCGCATTCACGCACTCACGCATTCTGTTGAATGTGTGGCCTTGTCACTGTATGCCCAGTGTGGGTCAGAGGGATCCGCCCACAAGGCCTCAGTGCATTGTTTTACAGGAGACTGACAATAAGGGGACGTCTCGGTTTTTGGGAACTATACTATGCTTTACTGTGGCGCGGTGGTTAGCACTCGAGCACTCGTGCTTCACAGCTCGGCGGTCCCGGGTTCGATTCCCACCTGGACAAGGTCTTTCTGTGTGGAGTTTGCATGTTCTCCCCGTGTCTGCGTAGGTTTTCTCCGGGTACTCCAGTTTCCCCTTCCACTAAAAACATGTACAATAGGCCAGGATGAATGAGAGTGTGTTTGAGAGTGCGCATGGGGGATGACGGATGGACATTAGACCAAGGCTACAATCTGGTGTGGCTTGTTTACATGCATGAGACCCATGTATATTCATTAACATGCACTGTCCCGACCAAATAAACCAATAAATAAATAAATAAACAAAAATGAACTGTACCTGTATCTGCACCTGTGCTACATTATTACAAAGAAACAATGAAGCATTTGGTCAGATTCATTATTGTTTTACACAAGACTTTATCTTTGATATAACCAGAGGTTTGTAAGTGACCTGTAAGTTTCTTTAGCGCTGCTTTTACAGCTGGGCATCAGTAAAACATTAGTAAAACAAGTATGTTTACCATAGTTTTCTGGTGGCTCTAATCTCCCCCCAGCTGCAGTCCCTGGGGGGCTGGGGGGGTCCTCTGTGCAGGGACTGTTGCCTTGTGTCTGTGAGGATGAGGCCGAGGCAGTGGAGACACTCAGGTGACCCTGAACAGGATCAGGCTCTGTTAGTCCAGCTTCATGATACACAAAAGAACAATCAGTCATTTGTTTTGTAGTAATGCCTTACACTTGTATTGCGCTTTACAAGCCTGTGTTACCAAGTTTCTCAAAGCTGTCATCATTTTTCACTCACTCCATACTCAGTGGTGGCAAGCTACTGTAGTAGCCACAGCTGCCCTGGTGTAGACTGACTGAAGCGAGGCCCCTCCCACCACCACCAACCACTCAGTAGTTTAGTTGTAGAGGAGAACATGCAAACTCCTCTAGCCGGGGATCGAACCCGGGACCTTCTGTGATGCACGAGCTCTAACCACTGTGCCACGTTGTCGTCTTATGTCACATTTATAAACCACAACAATTACTGCACCAGGAGAACTTATTGTGGAAGAGGTAAATCTATATTTTTCTTCCGCCATTGGCATGAACATTCAGTTTGGTCTTATCCCAGTCCGGCTCCTGGGGCCAGGCCCTGTGCCCACGTTACGCCCCCCCTCCCTCTCAGCATGGTCCTAATGCTGAGTCAGGGAGGGGGCCAGTAAAGAACAAGCAGCCCGCAGAGCACAGGGACCAAATAAAAACACTGGGGCCCCTGTTAAAGAGTGTCCGGGGCCCCTCAGTCAGTGGTGCACCCCTCCTCTGGCCCCCTGCCCTATGGGAGCTCCATAACACCCGCGCTGGGGAAAAGAAAAGGAAACGCATGCTCAGAAGGAAGCATCACTTTTTTTTTTTACCTTTAACGGCCATTTTTTTACCAACTGTAAAAAGATTTGAAACAAATGCAGTCTTAAAACATGTTCAAAAGAAACTGGATCTGCTGCGAGGGGATTTACGGGTGCCCAGGGGGAGCGCCCCCTCTCTGCCCCCCGCTGACATACACTCGTGTGCTGTGAGCTGACCAGTCCACTGCTCGTAAACAGAATGTCAGGGTAGGAGCTAAAAACAATAAAAACATCAAAAACAACAGTCTCACATGCAAACTGCTGAGACTGACGGCTCCTAAAGGGTCCAGAGGTTTCAGTCGGAACCTCAGACCTCGCTTTTACACATCCCTGTGTGGATGTGCTCAGTCCAAAAATCACACTGCTCAGTTTCTTTCCCCATTGAATTGTCTTTCTAAAGTCTTTGTCCGGGAGTCGGTCCGTCCACAGTATTTGTGCTCATTTATTTAAACAGGCACTTTGATTATTTGATACCGAAGTTCTCTTCTTAGAAAAGCTAAATATATGACTGCTGTTGTTGAAAGCGCCCCTTGTCTGGGACGGGTGTAACAGAAAATCAGAGGTCATTTTCAGAGTCTGCAAAGATGTTCTTTATCAGTTTAAAATACAAAAATAACTATATTTAGACAACTCACAAAAAGTCTGCGTTGTGACCTGGTGTTACTGAATGTAATGTTGTGATGAATAAAAGTTTGAATCTTTACAGAGTTGGTTACTATTTAAGTAATTAGGATAATGTGCAGTGGACCAGCTAGTATAGGCTCGATGCACCGAGTGGACCGTCATCCGGTCTGTTCTAGTAGCACAGACAGATCATGTTCAAGACACCGGAGGAAACTTCCTGCTCATCACGGAAGGTGTTTTTAAAAATGAAAATTGCACCAAGATTTTGAACGAGCCGCTCAAAAAATAATGGGCCTAAAGTATTTATACTAAAATAAATACTTTTAGTACTATACATTTTGGCGGTGGTGTTTTTTGATGCTAGGTGTTAGCTGAGGTGTTAGCTCTGAGATAAAAGTCCTACCTCAAAAAACACACAGTCAAGAATCTACATCCACTGACTTTGGATGTGTAAGACATTGCTTGTTCTTATTAAGAAAATAGTGAGAGGAAGGAGCGCGGTGTCCAGAGGTCCACGTCAGAGTCACCTGTCCTTTACATACAGACTGTCCAGTTATGTGCCTGTCATAAAGAAAAATTACTTTAGTTAGTGAGTTAGTGCTTTCCCTTCAATTCCACCAACTAGACTTCAGTCTGTCAGGAGCACAGGGCGATCACTGACCGTCTGTCAGGAGCACAGGGCGGTCACTGACTGTCTGTCAGGAGCACAGGGCGGTCACTGACCGTCTGTCAGGAGCACAGGGCGGTCACTGACCGTCTGTCAGGAGCACAGGGCGGTCACTGACCGTCTGTCAGGAGCACAGGGCGATCACTGCCCGTCTGTCAGGAGCACAGGGCGATCACTGACTGTCTGTCAGGAGCACAGGGCGGTCACTGCCCGTCTGTCAGGAGCACAGGGCGGTCACTGCCCGTCTGTCAGGAGCACAGGGCGATCACTGACTGTCTGTAAGCAGACTCACTGCTGTATCAGCCGTACATACATAAGCAAACAGGAAGTGGAGTAAACCAATCAGCAACGGGCTGCCATTGCTTTAGTATCTCCATAAATGGGTGGCAAAACAAGCTAGTTTTCCATTAGAAAGCATTGCACTTAAAGGGACTTGATGCAAGTTGGTCATTTTTATGCTCACTACTGCCACCTCAGTTCTAACGCGTACCTGCAGGTTCTATATTAAGCTTGTGCATGACGGCACTGACAGTGAGTGCAGGATCTTAGAAATGTTGTGGTGAACAGGTCAGAGCTCATTCTACACATTAGGACATGGAGGAAACATGTAGGGGGAGGAAAATACTTTTAAAATACTACATTTTAAAAAAATGTAACTCCCTTTAAGACACGTTCTAAACAGCTGTAAAGGGCGGTGCCTAATTTTCCTAGACTTTCTACAGGTAGATGTTGCTGCTGTGATAACGTGGGGTTTGGCACAATTAACGGGACCATTTTCGTAAGCAACATTTTAAAAATCTCTTTTACTAATGAGGACCGGACTTTGGCAGACCATTAGCATTAGAGCTAATGGCGCGGCTACGGCCAAACTATGTGCCCAATGAGGGCCCAGTCTACTGTGAAGATCCCGCCCTTTTGCCCTTTTTAGGAACATGCTCGTCACAGCAGGGCAGGAGGAGTCTGTAAATCCTCCATAGATTCTCTTTTGAACGTGGTCCTTGTGGTAAACGGGGAGGAGTGAGCAGAAGCTGTCCATTAATCCTGCAGTCTATGGGTGTTATTAGCGGTTTTGTGTTAGTATTTGTGCAGGATTATGGATTATGAAACTCACCTACTGGCGATGTATTTTTGGTCATTTACGGCTGATTAGAAAAAGCTCACTTTCTCTCTCTCGTGGGCTGTAGTTTGTTATTATTGTCCTGTTCCTGACGTTGCTCTCAAACAACAAATCTGATTGCACGGGCTTGTGTGAGTTTTCTGATGCTGCCAACGAGGGTGTGGGTCCCAGACTGACCCCCTCTGTCAGTCTGGTGGATCTTTACTCCCCATAACCGCTGCTGTTTTGGAGGAGCTCATCTGCATATATGCAAATGAAGCGTCTAAACACATTATAGTTCTTAAATATATGGCTTTAGCTGAGACACTATCATCGTGGTGTAAAGGTTGGTGTCTGTGCCGTATGCCAGACTTCCGAGCGCCTCGGCCTCTGCGTGGTGAGCCTGTGGAGAGGGCCAGTAAAATAAGCACTCTGACCATAAAGCTGCCAAAGAGCTGTCCCCAAATCAGCACATCTGTCGGCCCCGTTTAAACAGCTCCTATAAAACGCCGGAGGGAGATGAAGGGAGAGGGCGGAGCTGTAAAAAGAGCAGGTCAGACAAGAAAAAGATCTGTTTTGAAACTACCATTAGGCCTGGTGTAATCCATGTATTCTCTTTAATATCCATCCGCCATTCCCACTCATGTAAATCCTTGCTAATGCTAGCTAGCGCTTGCTACGACTGCCGTTTTTTCGCTTCAGCTGAACAATCTGCTGTGAATAAACATCCATATGGACCCGATTTAGACTATATTTGTATGTGATAAATAAGTTTATATTAGAAAAGGGCTAAAAGTGAAAAATTGTGTTTCCCAAACGATTCTATTTTCCCCCTCGGCAAGGCCACGCCCCCTTCTATGACGAGATGCGTCTGTGTCTATAGAGCTCCACAGTCCCTCCCACTCCCAGACACAAAAAAACACATGTATTTTTAACTTGACCTTTCGAAAAAGTCAATTATAAAGAGTTTAATGGCACGACGCCGGCTAACCAGCTATGTGCTAACTACCGACGCAGGTATTTTACAAGAAAGAAACAAACAATACTTAAAAATAAGACAGTATTGCTTTTATAGTTTTGCAGTTTATAACGTTTTAGACAAATCTTAACCTTATGTTTCATGTTCGTGAGTTAGCACATGGCTGATTAGCCGGCGCCTTGATGTTAAAGGAATAGGCCTCCGTTTTTACATACTGAGATATGTTCTTACCTGAGCTTTGACGAGTTCTTTAGGACCTGTCTGATCTTCACCCGTGCCTTCGTGAAGTGTTCCACTACAAAGTATAATTACACAAAATTAAACAATGTGGATTTTCTAAGCGGATAAAAGGGGGGACTATATTGTAAGGCGTAATAATACCAGGAGTTCGAAATCCGCGCAGTAATCTTCACTTTACTGCGCGGATCCCAAATTACATAACCATATTTAAATAGGGAAAACGTGGAAGAGCTTGGTAGCTTCTATCTTGACCTGTTTTGGAGCTATAGAGGAGAGAGGGAGAGGCTAAATGCTAACGCCGTCTGCGCTGTGTTTACGTGACTGAAGGCACGGGTGAAGATCAGACAGGTCCTACAGAACTCATCAAAGCTAAGGTAAGAACATATCTCAGTATGTAAAAACGGTGGCCTATTCCTTTAAACCTTTTAAGAGTTGACTTTTCTGAGAAGTCAATGCTAATATTTGCATGTTGTGGGAGTGGGTGGGACTGTTGAGCTCTGTAATTCTTCGAACAGGCACCAAAGTAATCCAAATGAAAAGTTTCAGGACAGCACCTGAAGAAAAGAAAGTGCCCAGAGCTCCATGGTGAGACCCGTTATGGCTGAACTGCTTTCTGGGATAATTATAGTGTTACTTTTTATTTTAACTCCATTGAATGACTCAAAGCTCCAGCGTGTAAACACAGTTAGCGTGTTGCTACATCTGAGCCTGGGTCCAGTCTTTAGGCCGAGGACTTTAAAAAGAGAGACTCTCCTCCTGACTTGATCCACAGTGAACCACCTGTCTGCACGGCTCCTGTTCTCACGGTCCCAGCCCCCCCTCACAACCCCCCCCCCCCCCCCCCCCCCCCCTCACCCTCAGCCCTCTCCAAAACATCCTCCTAAACTCCGCCTCAGAGCCCCAGACCCGACTGGAAAGACAACAAAGGACGGATACGAGTCGTTGGCACCTTGTATCTTTTTTTTTATTTTCCCTTTTTTCTTCCTCCGGTGTGTCGGATTTGGAAAAATAAATGTTCTTTCACCTGACAAGCCAGACATGTTCGTAAAAAAAGAAATCAAAAGGAGGATAAAATAAAAACTTGCCTGGGTGTAATCGATAGGTAAAGAAGGATTCAGCCGGCACTTAATCTCCGCTCCTGTGTGATCAATAAAAGTGAGCGGATATCAAAGCGCGTGTCTTTTCGATGTTAGCAGACAAAAGGCTGAGGAGGCTTTGAAGAGGCTGTCTGTAGGGCCCGCAGCGAAACGCACACACACACACACACACACACACACACACACCGGCCCCTCCAGGTGCATCGGCGTGGCCTGCACACCAACAATAATAGCCCTTTTTAGATCCGTAACCGTATGCAGGAGGAAGGGCCGGGGCGAGGGGTGACAGGGCGTCCGTCTTGATCGCTGGAGGTCGGGCGGTGCGCTAGAAAACAACAGCAACGTGAAGGTTTGCTACAACGGATTTATTGGAACTTCATGGAATCAGGTTTTCATGTTCTCACCAGGACATTACATCACATACTTGGTTTTTGATGCCGATGCCTGAAATATTTGCCATCTAGAACCAGAAAACAGAAGGAAAGGCACATTTATTTATACAGCACAAGGCAACTCAATGGGCCTCACCGCAACATCCAAAACACACAAACACAAGAAAAACACAACGAAAAGCAATAAAACGAGTCAATCAATACAATTCATAAAAATATGTCAAATAGTACTTTTTACGTTGTTTTTTTTATTGCTAAACTAGACACTAATACATGCCCCAATGATCCGAGGAGCTGTGTTGTCTGGGGCTTTATGCCCCTGGTAGGGTCTCCCATGGCAAACAGGTCCGAGGTGACGGGTCAGACGAAGAGCAGTTCAGAAGACTCTTATGGACGTACAACAAACAAGGACCGTGACGTCGCCCGGCATGGCGCAGCCAGGGCCCCACCCTGGAGCCAGACCTGGGGTTGGGGCCCGAAGGCGAGCGTCTGGTGGCCGGGCCTTTGCCCACGGGGCCCGGCCGGGCACAGCCCGAAGGGACGACGTGGGCCCGCCCTCCTGTGGACCCACCACCCACAGAGGGATCCATAGGGGTCGGGTGCGGAGAGGACTGGGTGGCAGTCAGAGGCAGGTGCCTCGACGACCTGGTCCGCATGCGCAGCTTCTGGCGTTCGGGACATGGAACGTCACCTCGCTGGGGGGGAAGGAGCCTGAGCTTGTGCGGGAGGTTGAGAGATACCGACTAGATATAGTCGGGCTCACCTCCACGCACAGCTTGGGTTCCGGATCCCAACTCTTGGAGAGAGGCTGGACTCTCATTTTTCTGGAGTTGCCCGCGGGGAGAGGCGGCGGGCTGGGGTGGGTTTGCTCATATCCCCCCAGCTCAGCCGTCACGTGTTGGAGTTCACCCCGGTGGACGAGAGGGTCGCGTCCCTACAGGTCTCTCACTGTTGTCTCGGTCTACGGGCCCAACATCGGTGCAGAGTACCCTTCTTGGAGTCCCTGGGAGGGGCACTAGATGGTGCTCCAACTGGGGACTCCATTGTTCTGCTGGGGGACTTCAACGCCCACGTGGGTAACGACAGTGAGACCTGGGAGGGAGTGATTGGGAGGAACGGCCTCCCCGATCTGAACCCGAGTGGTGTTCTGTTATTGGACTTCTGTGCTTGTCGTAGTTTGTCCATAACGAACACCATGTTCGAGCACAAGGGTGTCCATAAGTGCACGTGGCACCAGGACACCCTAGGCAGGAGGTCGATGATTGACTTTGTAGTTGTGTCGTCTGACCTCCGGCCGCGTGTCTCGGACACTCGGGTGAAGAGAGGGGCGGAGCTGTCAACCGATCACCACCTGGTGGTGAGCTGGATCCGCTGGCAGGGGAGGAAGCCGGTCAGACCTGGCAGGCCCAAGCGTGTAGTGAGGGTCTGTTGGGAACGTCTGGCGGATCCCTCTGTCAGCGGGGTCTTCAACTCCCACCTCCGGAAGAGCTTCACCCAGATTCCGAGGGAGGCTGGGGACATGGAGTCAGAGTGGACTCTGTTCTCCTCCTCCATTGTCGATGCGGCTGCTCGTAGTTGTGGCCGTAAGGTCTCTGGTGCCTGTCACAGTCCCCGAACCCGGTGGTGGCGCCCGGAAGTAAGGGATGCCGTCAAGCTGAAGAAGGAGTCCTATCTGGCCTTGTTGGCTTGTGGGACTCCGGAGGCAGCTGAGAGGTACCGGCAGGCCAAGCGTGCTGCGGCTCGTGCGGTCACAGAGGCTAAAACTCGGGTCTGGGAGGAGTTCGGAGAAGCCATGGAGGAAGACTATCGGTCGGCCTCGAGAAGATTCTGGCAAATCATCTGGCGCCTCAGGAGGGGGAAGCAGTGCTTCACCAACACTGTGTACAGTGCGGGTGGGGAGCTGGTGACGTCGACTGGGGATGTTGTCGGGCGGTGGAAGGAGTACTTCGAGGACCTCCTCAATCCCGACGTCACGTCTTCCGATGGGGAAGCAGAGGCTGGGGACTCAGGGGTGGGCTCGCCCATCACCGGGGCTGAACTCACCGAGGTGGTGAGAAAGCTCCTCGGTGGTGGATGAGATTCGCCCTGAGTACCTTAAGTCTCTGGATGTTGTAGGGCTGTAGGATAGTTGAACCTCGGATCCAGGAGGAACAATGCGGTTTTCGTCCTGGTCGTGGCACACTGGACCAGCTCTATACCCTTCATCGGGTGCTCGAGGGTTCGTGGGAGTTCGCCCAACCAGTCCACATGTGTTTTGTGGATCTGGAGAAAGCGTTCGACCGTGTCCCTCGTGGTGCCCTGTGGGGGGTGCTCCGGGAGTATGGGGTCCGGGGCCCTCTGCTAAGGGCTGTCCGTTCCCTGTATGACGCAGCAGGAGCTTGGTTCGCATTGCCGGCAGTAAGTCAGACCTGTTCCCGGTGCGTGTTGGTCTCCGCCAGGGCTGCCCTTTGTCACCGGTTCTGTTCATTACCTTTATGGACAGAATTTCTAGGCGCAGCCAGGGGCCAGAGGGTGTCCGGTTTGGGAGCCTCAGAGTCTCATCTCTGCTGTTTGTGGATGATGTTGTTCTGTTGGCTTCAACAAGCCAGGACCTTCAGCGTGCTCTTTTTTACGTTTATCACTGCCTCCCTCTGCCGCAACTGCACCTTCCTCCGGGATGAGGCGTCTCTTCCTCCTCATCCACGCCCAGGGCCGCTCTGAGTGGATGCACGGCACTGTCAATACTTATATTGGAGTGCGGTCTGTATATGCACAAGGCCGCACATTTATCTGCCGCGGCTTTTACTAAAGTGCGCTTCATTGGCTGAGATTTACGGTAAATCCCAAAAGCAGAGCGGCACTCACTGTGTTCAAATGGGTTCAAATACAATCACTGGCCATATGCAGCAGTAAATAACCATGCTTTCAGCCTTAAACATAGTCAGGGTTGAGGCAGAACAATGTGATGTTAGGTTCATCTCCAATGTCAAGAAATGTGCGAAAAATGGGGGAAATTTGGTGGAAAATTGCAACAAACTGTGGCAAACGTAAGGATAACATTTTATAAATATTTAAAAACATGTTTTTGTAGCGTTCTGTTTTTTTAATCGTGTTCATGTCGCGGTTTGGTCACTGTCACCTCATGTTCGTCACTTTCTGTCTCGCTTCTTCCTCTCTCTTCAGTCACGTGTTTTTGTTGCTTTTCCGACACACTTTTGTCACTCTTTTGTCACCTGTTTTGTTTTTAGATTTGGATAAAACCGGAGAAAATGTGCTGAGTTCAGGTGGGGGGGTTCAAATGAAACATAGCTGTGTTGTTGGTTGCTCCTCCCCCCTCATGTTCACAGATCAGTGACAGGCAGCAGACAGCGGGGCCCTCCTCTCCTCACTCTCACCTTGTTAACACATCCTAACCACCAGCCAGCCCTCGCACCCCGGCGTGACCGAGGCGAGGCTGGGGTGACACGGCTGAGGCGACACGGCTGAGGTGACACGGCTGAGGCAACACGCATGGCTGCGCTCAGACATGTAAACAGGGCGTGGAGCTGGATCCACACGGTGACAGCGGCTCCACTCGTGCCAAACACATGTCGCACAATGTTTCACTAAATATTACTCAACCCTCCAGCACCCTGAGGAGAAGAAGAGCTGTGTTGCCATGAAGACCCTGGTCTGCACATTCACTTCTGACAGATTCCATTCATTTGAAAGTAAACATACTGCATGAAAAATGACGGCCTCAGCACGTTTTCTAAAAGTTGCTTGGGCTTGGGCATATTTTGAACCATTTGACAATGAAAAGGTTAAGCCTGGAGCTTTGATCGACAGGCTCTGGAGCTCTGTGGAAGCTTCCAATCTTTTTGTCCTTTTAATACACCTGATTCAATCTGTGCCCATGGCCTCTGACTGCAGCCATCGATCACACTCGTCTGTCATGAACCCTGGACACAGCCGCTGCAATCATGGAGTGTGTTTACATGCACGGGAGTTTTCAATACTTTAATGTTCCCGTTTTGTCTTTGAGTTTCTCGATCACAGAAACCCAAAGATAGAAGTTTTTCCTGGTAATGAGAAACCTGGATTCTTTCATTCTCACACAGACGGACAGAATGGAAATGGACCAACTGGATGGTGGTTGACATAGATCATTATTAAAATACATTTCATCAATAAAACGCCACATATGCTATTTCATGGTTCTATGCATTATAAGTCTGAGGAGCTCTTGTTTCAGGAGTCCAGAGGAGACTGAGTTTTTTATTTGAACCATGAACTAAAAGTGTCGCCGATCGAGTAAAGGAATTACCCAGAATCCCCTACCACTGTTGTCTGCCATGGCTCAGAATGGAGTGGACCAGATGTTTACCCCAAAGGCCTTCAAGAGAACAAGCCCAGTGTTCACGTACTATTGTGCAGAAGTCGGGACCTTTATTTGATCATGAACAGTGGATTTGAGTTTCTTCATTTCTCACTTACATAAACGCCTCAACCCCAAAAGGGAATATGGCTAATAACTGGGATACTGGGGCGCCATTAGAGTGTGGAGTATTATTACAGTATTATCCAAAGGTTCGGGTTAGTCAGTGTCCGCCAGGCTCTTGTTCTCACCACTAAACCAACAAAGCTCATCGAAAAACTCAAATGCTTGGGACTCGATAATGCCATTTGTAATTGGATTTTTAATTTTCTGACTTGTCGACCACAAAGGGTCAAAATCAATGGTTGTATTTCTGATGAGCTGTTCGTTAGCGCTGGTGTCCCGCAGGGGTGCATTTTGAGCCCCCTGCTGTTCACATTGTATACTCATGACCTTGTCGCATCTCATGATAAAAATATGCTGACGATACGACCATCATTGCGCTGATCAGTTCAAATGATGAATCTCATGATCGTGAGGAGGTGGAGAATGTTGTTCAATGGAGCAGAGAAAACAACCTGCTTTTGAACACTTCAAAAACATGTGAACTTGTTATTGATTTTTGTCACAATAGGAATCAGTTGCCTGTGACTATCCAAGATTCTGACGTGCAGATTGTTGAGAAATGTAAATTCTTGGGTGTGACTCTTTCTCATGACTTGAATTGGAGCTCTCATACGATGAACTCTGCTAAGAAAGCGAGACAGCGCCTCTTCTTTTTACGCAGGCTTCGAGAGTTTACCCAAAATACTATGATTCTTTTGAACTTTTATTATTGTGTAATTGAGAGTGTCCTGACCAGTTGTATCACAGTGTGGTTTGGTCTCACTCTGAAAGAGAAAAAGGCTTTGAACAAAGTGGTTCTCTCAGCCTCAGGACCATCGGCTGCACTTTGCCGCTCCTGGAGGCCACATGTAAAGCTCAACGACTGAATCCAGCTTTACAACTTGCAAATGACGCCTCAGGCCTCCCGGCTCAGGCCTTTTCTGAGATGCTTCCTTCAGGAAGACGGTATCGCTCCATCATATGTTCTACTGATCGACATATTAACAGTTTCTTTCCTCAAGCTGTGATCACTTTAAACAAGGCATGTGGCATTGTTTGTTTGTTCTGTTTTTTATATTGTGTCTTTTTTCGTGTTTTACATATCGCACTTTGAGCTCTTTGCACATTTTTTTCCAATGTGGTTTTTCAAACTGCAAATGGCCAATAAAATGAATGAATCTGAATCTATCAGGAGGATTTGACGAACACAAAAGGTAAAATCGTACAGGATTCTCCCCTCCGGATGGCCGTCGATTACATTTTTCCTTTCTGATTTCCCCAGGTCTAATAAAGCCCACGGTGGCTCAGAATTAATGGGCGCAGTGAACTTTGCGCTGCGTCTGTTGTTGAGGTCGGCGCTGGAATGACAATCATATGCATTTATGCAAGTGAAGCGACACCAGTTGTGAAGTGTTGTGTGATTTCGGCGGAAAGGTTAACATTAGCATACAGTGACAGACAGGAGCAGGCAAGACTTTGTACCAAAAACCCCCGGTTAGCAGCTCCGGTGTCCATCAGTCACTGCCGAGTCGTCCCACTGTTTCCACGTTAGCTTTATTCAGGCTTTGGAAGGGTTGTGGACACATGAACACGCCTTCACCGGGTTTGGAGGTGCACAAATGTAAGTTCATGAAGACAAAAGTACCTCAGGAGTAGCTGGGTCCTGGGCTTCAGTGGAGACAGTGGTTGAAGTAGAGATGAAATGAAGGCGAGACACTGCAGGTGAATAGGGAAAAAATGTATATTTACAGATATCAATTTGAAACTGTTGCTGTCGATCACTGGCATAAATGTGAGAAAAAAATACATGGCAAGTTTTCTGTCATTTTATCTTTTCATATAAGAACAAGGTGTTTTAGGCCTAAAAATGCCCCAAATTTCACATCTTTTCGGCGACGAAATCTGAATAATGGATAGAGCTACATTCAAATTTATGGTTTCATTTTATTGATGAATGAGTTACCAAGACTTTTTCAGAGGGGATTTTTTTTCTTTTTTAGTTTTAAAATAAGCTGTTTTTTAGTGGAAAATTGTGTAAAAATTTAATTTTTCGCCTTTTTTTTTTGACATTCAAAACTCAATAAATGGGGTTTAGGGATTAGATAATAAAAAATCCCTCTGAAAAAATCTTCCAAATATTGTTCAGTCCAAGGCTGGAAAATGTGAAGTCTTTAGGTCCGACTGACGTGGACATAGTGTCGCCACAATGACAGAAAAATGTGTTTTGAGAAAAAGGCCCTTGAAATTGTGTTCTCCCATATAAGTCTATGGGGGAACATTGAATCAGCGCAATATTTAAACATGTTATTGTGAAGATTAGGCATATTTTTTGTTTCCGGGTGAAAGCTTGTATGTTCAGAGACCAATTTGGCCCAAAACCTAAAACTGAAAAAATTGAGTTTTGCCTGTAGTGTCTCCCCTTAAGACTTATAACTATGTTTTTTTTTTCCCATAAGCCTCTTCTATTGAAGTGTTCCAGGTGTTTGTGATGTTTGTAGCTGAAGGAAGTGTGGTCAAAGCAGGTCCACGCTCATGCAGCTGCCGTCCATTCCACTGTCCACCAGCAGCTGTAACCGACCTGAAGCAGGGGCTGGACTGGGACTGAAAAACAGCCCTGGACTCTGACCAGCCTGGGCCCCAAATTAGCGTAAATGTGACACTTACCACCCGCCTCAACGGAGCGCATTTTCTCCAGTTCGGCTTTGCCCAAATCTAAAAGCTTCTCGACCGGAGGGCAACAGCGTAGCACCTCATTTGAAAGCAGAGACCTACAAAAGGGATTTCGTCAAGTCGCCGCATTTTTTATGATATTTTTGTTGTTTTTTCATTGCTTTTTTGAGGCTCTTTGTTGTGTTTTTGTCACATTTTTTCTATAATTTTTTGTTGTGTTTTTGTCATGCTTTTGTGGCCTTTTTGTTGCTTTTTTCGTCGCTTTGTTGTCGTGTTTTTGTTGCTTTTTCGGCACATTTTGGTTTTCTTTTCATCCTCTTTTTCTCGCTATTTTGATGCTTCTCTTTTTAGCTTTTAGATTTGGGTAAAGCTCGGTTAAGGCGGGACCGGTGGCCTTAGAGCCAGTGGCCCTTCTGTGCTCTTCCAGAATGGACACATGGCCAGTCCGCCCCTGACCGGAAGTGTCCAGAAGCACGAGGTGTTCCATCGTGGGCATAAAGCTCTCCTCTGACTGTGGCTCCGGCAAACAGGTGTCTCTCCTGTCGCACTCTGACCTGATTGTGAATGACCACACGCTGCAGGGCTATCGGGCCTCCAGTGAAAGACATGACGTGTGTGTCACCGCTGATGTCATGGGAAACAGCTGATCGTCCCGTGGCTGATGCTGCGGCTTTTGGACCAAGGCAAGGCAAGTTTATTTGTAGAGCACAATTCATACACAAGGCAATTCAAAGTGCTTCACAGTTGCATAAATACAAGAAAACAAATAGAATCAATAAAAACATCAACATAAAATTAATCAATTATAGTAAAAAGCGAGAGTGCAGATAAAATACTTTCAGTCATATGCACGGGCAAAAAGAACTGTTTTCAGCCTGGATTTGAACATTGTCAGAGTTGAGGCCTGTCTCACATCCTCGTGAAGACTGTTCCAGATTTTAGCTGCATGAAACTGAAACGCAGCCTCACCGTGTTTAGTCCTGACTCTGGGAACCACCAGGAGACCCCTCCCTGAGATGGTTCATACGGCTGTAACATGTCAGAGATGGACTTTGGTGCTAAACCATGAAAAGACTCGTAACAAGCAGAGCTGTTTTAAAGTCTAGTCTCTGAGTGACAGGAAGCCAGTGCAGAGACCGGAGCACTGGACTAATATGGTCGTATTTCCTGGTTCTTGTCAGGACTCGAGCAGCAGCGTTCTGGATGTTCTGCAGCTCTGACAGCTCGTTTAGAGAGGCCAGTGTTACAGTCGTCTAACCTGCTGGAGACAAACACATGGATAAGTCTCTCTAAGTCTGGTTTTGACACTATTCCTCTGATCTTAGCCATGTTTTTCAGATGGTAAAAAGCTGCTGATGTTATTGCTTTGATGTGGCTGTTTAAGTTCAGGTCTGAGTCCATGATTACTCCTAGACCAGAGTTTTGAAACCCTGTATAGTCCCTTTAAGTTTCAAACAGCAGCGAGCCTGCAGCGCACACAATTTGATTTATTGTGATTGATCAATGTTTTTTACAGAAAAGTGTATTTTACACCAGGAAACGTCCTGACTCTCGCGATTACCCTTTAACGATATCTGCTTTTCGATGCCGATACCTGAACGATACTTTTCCCGATACCTAAACTGAAATATGTGTCGTCTAGAACCAGAAAACAGAAGAATAATGTGTGGGAGATCGACACATTTACAACATCAGGTTCATCTCCAATGTCAGGAAATGTGTGAAAACTGGGAGAAATCATGAGAAAAATAAGTAACACATTTTGTAAAGAAGACGGAAGAAATAGGGAAAATACTAGACATTTATAATTACTAATTCATTATGACTGAATATTAGACATTAATTATTACTAATAATAATGAATTATGTGTAACATTAATTATTATTATTGGAGTGAGATTGAGATGGATAGACGGATCAGTGCGGTGTCAGCAGTGATGTGGCTCTCGCTGTATCGGTCTGTGAGGAGCTCAGTTACCCGGGAGGAGCTCGGAGTAGAGTCGCTGCTCCTTCACGTCGAAAGGAGCAGCTGAGGTGGCTCGGGGATCTGTTCCGGATGCCTCCTGGTCGCCCCCCAGAAGAGCTGGAGGAGGTGTGTGTGGACCGGGAAGTCTGGGCATCTCTGCTGAGACTGCTGCTGCTATTACTAAATTAGACATTAATTGTTACTAGTTATCCATCCATTTTCTTCCACTTGTCCGTTGCCGGGTCGTGGGGGCAGCTGTTGGAGTTGCCCAAATCACATTGCACCAGCCCCTTGGCTCCTCCTGCAGGTGGTGGGTCCACAGAAGGACGGCCTCACAGTTAAAAGGGCCTGGTGGTCTCTCATAAGGGGCTTCTGAAACGCTCTCTGTCTGACCCGTCACCTATAGGACCTGGAGACCCTACCAGGGGCACGAAGCCCCCGACAACAGAGCTCCCAGGATCATTCGGGCGCTCAAACCCCTCCACCACGTTAAGGTGATGGTTCCAGGAGGGGGATTATTAGTAATAGTAGCCAAATCATTACTAATTACAAATTTTTAATTCTTACAACAGCATCAAAACTTAGATCTACAGACATCAGCTTTTTTCCCAATGCTTTTGTCTTTTCGTTAATGGTAGAACCTAAACTTTTTTCCCCATACCAGACTGGGACTGGCTTTGTTTAATGGTACACAGCCCTAATCATTGCTCCCTTTAGCCTGGGGCCGCTACTGTCCCGTCAAACCAGTGCCGTCCAAACGGGCTCCAAAAGGCCCGACAATAAGCCACACCGAGCTCCCACACAATCCAAAGTTGTTCCCTAACTTTCCTCCGCGCTCTCCGCCTGCTAACCTCTCCGCCCCTGCCCTCCCGCGCCCGCCACCTTCCCGAGACGAGGCGTACAGTATTCCCCCACCCCGGAGCCGGCTTAGATCTCAGGCCGCCTTGTTTACCCTGGCGCGCCTTGTGTGTGCTTCTGACCCCCAGGCGCTCAGTCACTCGACGCACACCCACATCGCCCCTCCTCCCACGACCGCCACGACTCCTTTGCCTGCGCGCCTGATCTCCAGCAGGGCCCCGGGAACCCGCGCGTCCCCCTTTAGGCTAGTCCTGGGGTGCATTTCCCTCCCCGCGTACGAGCATCAACGCGGCTCGGCGGCGGATGCATAGATGACTCCGAGGCGTGCGCGGCGCCGCTAATGAGAGAAGGGAAGTGAGGCGACAAATAATACAAAATAAAGACAGAAAATGTGGGGGGGGAACGGAGTCGCCGAGGACTGACCTGTGGTTCCGGGGCGTTCGGGGGCGCAGCGGGGGGGCCTCCTCTCCCAGCGATGATCAGAGCGCCGACGCAAGCGGGCTGCTCGCTCCGACGCGGCGCGGGGGAAAACCCACTGATTAAACGGCTGCATCGCCTCAGCCGCCGCAGCAAACACAAAGATCGGTTCCTTTTATCATTTTTTCTCCTCTTTTTTCTTTTTTTTTTTTCTTTCCCTCCCTCTCTCTCTCTCCGTCGCTGGCTGTTTGTTTGTCAGTCTCCTTTGTTTTCTTTGTCCTCTGCGGAGACAGCGGTGGCGCCGGTGGATGCTGAGGGATTTGAGCCGTAATTAGCTGAAACGCTCGCCCAAGCGCAAGCACACACACAAAAAAAAAAGTTAAATTTCTTCAACTTTCTGAACCGCACTGTCTCGCTTTCCCCCCCCCCACAATCTACTTTTCCTTTTTTTGTTTCTAAACCAGTATTTCACTCTGACACTCGGCTTCACTTCCAAGATCAAAACCTCGCTCGGCGGTGGAAATGTATTTTATTGGAGTCTTTGGAGTATATGGACGGCGGGAAAAAAACAGCGCTGCCAACTTGCAAAGGCCTATTAACAAGTTGTGCAAACTTCAGATTGTGCGCGCATGTGGGGGAGACGGTCTTGTTATGTGAATGTATGAATATATAGGGACTTCTTACGGAGTGACGGGCTGAGTAATTGGCTGCTGACCAGCAGAACCGCGCTGCCCCGTTCTGCTGCGAGCTCGGGCGCCAGACGGAGGAAAAGTGGAAAATGCAACTTTTTCTCAAACTTAAATGTTCAGATAATGGACGGGTACAATGGAAGGAAGTCCGACTCACTTCGCGACAACTTTGTGGGTGTAAAGGGGGGGGGGATGTTTTGTTTTTAATTGACTTTCCTGAGCCGTGAGGTAACGGTCCTTTATCAGACAAACATACCTGGGTTTGTCCTGTACTCTGACTCAGTGTGAGACTGTACACTTTGATTCATTCAATGTGCTGCTTCCTCATTACACACACCCCTTTATTCTTAGTTCTGATACACCAGTGTTTCTCTACTACACCTGAACACAAGTGCAAGTGCGGTTTCGAAGGCTGGACAGTGATAAGATGCTTCCAGGTCCAAACTGTAGAGTTTCATGAACTTCAACTTGATCAGAATCTCCTGCTGAAATAACAACAGATAAAAGGCTAAAACTGTTTTACACCTAATTAGAATGAAGCTTACCGTAAATGCTCTAATATAGGCCGGGGCCTTTATTTACTCAAGGACATCTAGGACCAGGCCTTTATTGGAACCAGGCCACAATTAGAAACAGGCCTTTATTTCTATTTGAGCAAAACGGACGACCAGGAAAACGAAGAAAAACGAGATTTGTGTCCATTTGCACCTAAAAAATTAGGTTCATTTATTAATTAACATTTCAAACCCTCTCCCAGCGGCTGGAACATTGACGCCTTTTATTTTGTCGGGACAACAGGAAGTGTTTCGTTGCTGTTAGCGGAGCTTTGACATCAATGTCACTGCAGGTTTCTGTTTCATTTTTACCGCGGACCGGATTATTTGTTGTTATCTTGAGTAAAAGGCGAGTTTAGACGGAGCGTTTGTGTTTGTGATCGATCATGAGACTGACCCGAGAGAAGACGAGACGCTCGCGCTGATCGGAGGAATTATTTTGAGGCGTGGGACTGACCTGCACACGGAGCAGCTGGACGTGCTTTGAAGACGCGATGGAGACTTTATTAAAACCCTGGAGGGTCACACAACATTTGTTTCTTGCCCTGTTTCCTAAAAAGTGGCTAAAGTGTGTCAAAGTTACGCTCGGATCAGCTCCTCCGCAGCGTCCCCCCTCGGCCCGGGTTCCCATTTGTTTACTTCCTGCACGTGAGTTTTCATTTACACCAGTATGAGACAAATTCCTAACATGGGGAATATTTCTACCGCTATAGTTTCTAATAAAAGCCCCGGCCTGTTTTAGAGACCGGCTTTAATTTGCCTCCGCCAGCCGCGAACCCGGCCTCTGTTAGAGACCCGGCCTCTGTCAGAGACCCGGCCGCTAATGGAATACAGGCCAGTATTACAGAATTAACGGCATGCGCGAATTCAACCTGGAAGACCTGCCAGCTGCATTCATTCATCACCTCATCCCCGGCAGCGCACTCCAATCATCCAACCACGGACCCCGCTCAAGCTGCTCATCCCCTCACCAGCCGCTCATCGCTCAGGATCCCCTTTTTAAGCTCCCTGGTCAATCACTCAGCCGTCTGCCAGCCGTGCTACGACCCTCCTCCACCCCTTTCTCCGCCTGGCTCCTCCTCGGCTCCGCTCATCGTCAAGTGGCCGACCCAGGTCTCTTCCACCACCACCAGGGTCCAGGCTCCGGGGAAGGTCATGGCTAAGCTTCGTCAAAGCCACGCATTCCATATCGTTCGTTCAGTCTTCCACCGGGGTCTGAGCTCCAGTAATGATTGGTGATTGATTTGAGTGCCCGAATGATCCTGGGGGCTCTATTGTCGGGGGCTTCCTTTCACTTTTGCCAGTGAGGCAAATCGAAATGATTGTACAAAGTTTTTTCTATAGGATAAAGATAAATGATAATCGGGTATGTTGTGTGTATGTGTATATGTTGTTTTCATAGGTTCCTTGTACTATGTACTTTGTAATATGTAACTTGTACTGTTGCGATATGAACATTGTTACTGTAATGATTCGGGGGTGGGCGCTCATGAGCTTTTGTTCGGCCCACTCCTTTTGAGCAGAACGATTACTGCTCAGACAAATAAATAAACTAAACTAAACTAAACTAAAGTATCATGTATGGATTCATTGTGTTTGGAAAAAATAATAGTCAGAAAAGCACTACTCAAGAAAATCCTGAGTAAAAGTAACATGTCTGTATGATCAGATGTTTAAAAAGAGCCTGTCGTGAATAAGGTTAAAGCTGAACCCGAAGAGAGTGCGATGACATCACTGATGTTGTTTTTCCCAAAATCACAACAGGAGTTTCCTCACAGGGCTGCACCGAACATCAAGACAGTGAAACAATCACCAGTGGAATGTCCAAGCAAATGGAATGTCTGAACAAACAGTCAGCAGCAGATGGACACTAGTACAAGGAGAAACTCGACGCACTCCCATGGACGGGCAGGCTGATAGACCCAGGTCTGATGGGAGTCCCTCTGCAGACGGGGCTGAAGACCATGGAAGAACGTCCGGTCCTTGTTGGAGCTTCAGTTCTTGTTGTCCACATCATCAAATCAGCTGACAGGGTCCGCTTTTCTCTGCAGGCTCTCACGTGGGTCACAGCAGGCTCATCCTCCCGGAGCCGGCCCTGACCGAAAGGTAGAGCCACTTTCACTGAAGTTTCATTCTAGACAAATCCTGCACTTCAGGATTTATTTCAAAACTGGCAGCCCTCCCTGAGAGAGTTTGGAGAGCTTCGGTCTGGTTCACCACACGGTCCACTCGCGGTCCACTCACGGTCCAGTCATGGTTCAGTCATGGGCCGCTCCAGTGACCCCCCTCTCCCTGCAGGAGGCCAAGGCAGGCCCTGTGATTCTGAAGAGGAGGAACACGTTCTGGCACAGGTGGGGGTTAGAAGCCGGTGCCCAGTTTGTGTGCCCTGTGGCCTGTGGGTGAGGGGCCGGTCACTGTGCCAGGGCAGGGACATGGCACCACTCTCTGCCAGGGCTGGGAGAGGAGCTGCCACACACACAAGGTCAGATTACTGAGACTGCAGCACACATCCCGGACAGGCTGCTGGTCCACTGGCCTGGGCGAACAAGTGACTGAAGACTATTATTTCACAGATTTAATACGCTCGATCATCAAACTTCACTTTCATATTCATACAATAAAAGAATAAGAAGATCAAAGCAGCCGAGGAAAAGTTTAGATCTACAGTAAGTCTTTCTGGACATTTTTTTAAATTCCAAATTAGAGGCAAAACAGTTCCTAGCAGCGATGTAACAAGTGCAGCTGTATGTTTTTAATGCATGAATATAAAGTAAATCAACATGAGAGTATTCCAAGTATTCAGAATACAGTATTCTGACTTGGTAACGGAATCCATTACACAATAATGTTTTAGGCAAATATTCAGTATTCTGTAACTAAATACAATTTCAGTGTGTTCACCCCAACACTGTGACGTCATTGTATTGGGATTTTGAAGTCAATTAAAGCCAAGGATTTGTGCGAATATAAGTTAAGGAGTAGTTTGTGCAAAAAGTGTCAAAAAAAGCACAAAAACGAGGATGAAAATGCAACAATAATGTGACCAAAAAGAGTTCTGTGATGATGTTGAAATGATTTTTAAAGAATATAATGTTTTCTCCACTCAAGAGACTTCAGGTTTCTGTCATTTCAAAGTTACACTTGTGTCAGCTGCTGGACCGTCCACTGTCTCACCTCTGCCCTGGCCTGGCCTCTGCTTTTTGGCTGCTCTGTGTCTCCATCACTGAAACGCTGGAAGACATTCAGAATAACAAAGGGGAACTCAATGACGGAGGTCCAGCCAAGACGAGCTTTTCTTTCTCGAGCCTCGGCCAGGACATGGCGCTCTCTGAAACACCAACGGAGGAGTTTTAGTCAAATACAAATGGTCATGAATTCACCGGAAATAGTTGGAAATAGTTTCAACAGTTTTTCTCAACAGGATTGCCAAGAGCAGAGAACAGCGACGATCAGGCTTACTGTTTATCAATAACATTACGACAGTAGCGCCTCCCAGTGGAGCTTACTGTAATAATCATTAAATCATATCACATAAAGCTACTAAGCTACTTGACTTTGTCCATACAAAGTCAAGCTGAGGACCAGACACAGAGATCTTTTATCAGTCCAGTGTATCGTCCATACGAGCCTGGTGTTTTGGGGGTCTGTAAACCAACATTTTCCCAACTAGGTCCCAGAGTGGAAAGATCTAAAAACGCCGTTTACGTGGCGCTGTTGCTACGTCTCCGCAACTACTAAACGATGACATGACAGTTATAATCCATGTCTGTTATCCATAATCTACTGACCTTGTAATGAGTTTTACTCATGGATCTGTGATGGTTTTACTCCGCTCCTCTTTGCTCCACTGCCGTCCACAAGCCACAGGTGACAAGTAAAAACACGGCCGAGTCAGTCTGTGTTTTTGGACTGACAGTAAAAGTCACTGACAGGTTTTTCTGCTTTAGTCCCGTTACGTCTGAAGGATAAACTCTCCTCCTCGTCTCTTCTGTACATCCTAAATCCTTGAATCAGTTTCATTTTCCACAAAAGTTTCCTCTACATCTTTTTCTATTATCTGTGTCAGCGTCACAGCGCCTCACACAGGCCTGGAAGATGAGCTGCGCCGTGTACACAGACCTGAGCCGACCCATGTGGACGCACACATTTACTGAGCTGGCTTTACTGTAGCTTACAAAGGAGAAGTTTCTGAAAATATAAGCGTTATGTCTTCATGTGGATACCGCCTAAAAGTATCTCTATGTACGCCGGCTCTTCACCCGCTGTAAACAGGTGACGCGTGTTGAGTTCTGATCACGCGCTGTGACGCCAACTCATCCCCCGCACCAGGAGTGAAAGCACCCTTAGACTCTTCTAGTCCCTGTAGAGCCGACCAAAGACACCTCTCCTATTTCCCATTCCTTGTTGATAATGCCTTACATGCCTGGCCTCATCTTAGTGTTATTGGTCCTCACAGTCATTATCTGCTTCCTTCCTCTGACACAGCTTTAAAGGAGCAAGAAGTGACTCACGTATCAATGTGCCAATGCTAAGTTGTCTGATGCTAAGTTGGCAGATGTAACCTAGTGGTAGTTTATGGTTAGTGGCACATTTTCCCAACTCCGTGAACGCACCACCAGACACGTACCCGCAGTGGTGTCCCACTCTCACTGATGACTAGATTTATTAAAGGAATAAGCCACCATTTTTCCATATTGAGATATGTTCTTACCTTAGCTTTGACGAGTTCTTTAGGACCTGTCTGATCTTCCCCCGTGCCTTCAGTCACGTAAACACAGCGCAGACGGCGTTAGCATTTAGCCTCTCCCTCTCTCCTCTATAGCTCCAAAACAGGTCAAGACAGAAGCTACCAAGCTCTTCCACGTTTTCCCTATTTAAATATGGTTACGTGAAGTGTTCCACTACAAAGTATAATTACACAAAATTAAGCGGATAAAAGGGGGAACTATATTGTAAGGCGTAATAATACCAGGACTAGTTTGGCATCCGCACAGTAAAGTGAAGATTACTACAGATTTCGAACTACTCCTGGTATTATTACGCCTTACAATATAGTTTAGAAAATCCACATTGTTTAATTTTGTGTAATTATACTTTGTAGTGGAACACTTCCCGTAACCATATTTAAATAGGGAAAACGTGGAAGAGCTTGGTAGCTTCTATCTTGACCAGTTTTGGAGCTATAGAGGAGAGAGGGAGAGGCTAAATGCTAACGCCGTCTGCGCTGTGTTTACGTGACTGAAGGCACGGGTGAAGATCAGACAGGTCCTAAAGAACTCGTCAAAGCTCAGGTAAGAACATATCTTAGTATGTAAAAACGGTGGCCTATTCCTTTAAAAATAAAAGTAGAAACCAGGCTTTACAGTTGTTGTCATCGTGTCTAAAGTGCAATGCTTTCTAATGGAAGACGAGCGTGTTCTGCCTCCCCATATGGAGGTACTAAAGCAATGGCCAGTCGAACTTGTGACTCTTGTAACATTAGTGGGCGGGGCTGTCACGGTAAAGGGGCGTGTCTGTTCCATGGGATGAGGGAGGGAAAGTCCGTCTAAAAGCCACAGCTCCAAAGTGCTCTAGGCCCTTCCCTGTTAAGGCAAGTTTATTTATACCTTACATTTCGTAAACGAGGCAACTGAATGCGCCGGTGATAAAAGCCTCACCGTACATTCTTTGCTCTTTGGACGCCATCCTCATCAAAAACGTTTAACAACACAGTACAAGCCACCCGGAAGTGAGAGGGAGAGATTTGGCGAGGAAAGGAGGCCAAGTGGACGAGGGAGGAGGAAGCTGTGGCTGGCAGCACAAAGATTTCTTTTCTTCATGTCCATTATTATCTGAACTGAGCCATGCATACCACCTCATTCATTATTCATGAGGCAGCGAAACGAGCGAGAGGTGGAGAGTGAGGAGTGAGGAAGAGTGAAGTAGAGAGAGGCAGTGAGGGAGCGAGGGAGTGAGGGAGAGCGAGGAGGAGCGAAGGACAGCGGAGGAGAGAGGGAGAGCGAGGGGGGAGCGAGGGGGAGCAAAGGAGAGGAAGAGTGAGGAAGAGAGAGGAAGAGCGAGCAAGGGAAGTTGAGGGAGAGAGAGGGCTGAGCAAGGGAGATAGGGAGCAAGGGGAGTGAGGGAGATTGAGGGAGAGATGGAGAGTGAGGGGGAGAGAGGGAGAGTGTGGGAGAGAGGGAGAGCGAGGGGGAGAGAGGGAGAGTGTGGGAGAGATGAGAGTGAGGGGGAGAGAGGGAGAGTGTGGGAGAGAGGGAGAGCGAGGGGGAGAGAGGGAGAGTGTGGGAGAGATGGAGAGTGAGGGGGAGAGAGGGAGAGTGTGGAGAGATGGAGAGCGAGGGGGAGAGATGGAGAGCGAGGGGGAGAGAGGGAGAGCGAGGGGGAGCGAGGGGGAGTGAGGGGAGAGAGGGAGAGCGAGGGGGAGAGAGGGAGAGCGAGGGGGAGCGAGGGGGAGTGAGGGGAGAGAGGAGAGCGAGGGGGAGAGAGGGAGAGTGTGGGAGAGAGGGAGAGCGAGGGGAGAGAGGGAGAGCGAGGGGGAGCGAGGGGGAGTGAGGGAGAGAGGGAGATTGAGGGAGAGATGGAGAGCGAGGGGGATAGAGGGAGAGCAAGGGGGAGAGAGGGGGAGTGAGGGAGAGAGGGAGAGCGAGGGGAGAGAGGTAGAGTGTGGGAGAGATGGAGAGCGAGGGGGAGAGATGGAGA